>NW_008824035.1:8157736-8171096 GCF_000699105.1 Pygoscelis adeliae | reverse complement strand
GAGGGCCCTTCCCTGGCGCCGGTGCGCGGCCACGGCAGCGCGCGGGCGCGGGGAGTGCGGAGGGGCGGCGTTTTCCCGCAGGCGCCAGCTCCAAAGCTAGCAGGTACCGCCAGACAGCTCCGTTTCCACGTCTGACGTGCTGCTTGCGAGAAGGCCTAAATAAAGGCACCGTTCGAATTCCTAATGAACATTAGCAGCAGAACAGCTCACCTCCTTCAAACGCTTCATACGGAATGTGTTATACTTATCATTACGTGTTATTTACACATACTTTTGCCTCAGATGTCCAGAAAATATTTTAATGAACCTAAATACGATCACGTTTGGCTGTTTCTTGTGTTCAACTCACGCTCTTCTCGTACATACAGGCAGGGATTTGGCTACGTTGTTTTTGAATTTTAGGTTCCAGTTCCCAGAAAACGTCACCTTAAAGGCGATCTCTTCCTTTTGAAACAAAAGTTACTTAAATGCTGCAGGTATAAAACTTAACAACAATGTTAAGACCACAGTTCCTCTTCCAGGATTGTGCTGTAAAGAAGGAGGCGTAACAATAAATAATATTTATTGCCAGCCAATAAATAAAGGCAACACCTTTTAATTCCATAAAAATACCCTGAAAGAGGAGAAACATTTTGTGGAGGGGCAGAATAAAAAATCATCTTCTACAAAATGTAGAGGATTTTCTGTGTTCTATAAAAGCAGAGGTGTGCTACCTGGGTGGAAGGAAAAAAAAACCAAACAACAAAACAAAAACAGCAAAAGAAATCAAAATATCAGCCCTGTCCCTACCGGTAAAAGACACTTGGAGAAAAGTTGAAACAGAAACGACTATTCTTGTTTCAACATCTGCATGAAGGTAAGTACAGTGCAAGAGATGGGGAGGGGAATTGACCTTTCCTCCATTTAATCTTTTAATTTATAGACATCCCTTTAAAACGGACTGATTTTTAAAAATCTCTCAAAGGAAAAGACATTGCCTTAACCCCTCATGCCTTACTTGCAGCACCCAGGCTGATGAGGCATTCTTAATCATCCCGCCCCCTGGCCCTCACGCTGTTAACTAAAGAGATCTTCTCATATTTAATTGCACGTGTTACGCCTCACAGCCCAAACATACATTTTTCTGGTTTGCAAGCACTGCAGCTTATTCTGCTTGGCTGTGATGATACAAGAAGAAAAGAGATATATGGCTTTGCATTGGGGGGTTAAACACTAAAAATTACCCTTGTGAATTTTCCTTTATAATCGTATCTGCCGCTTATGTGCGTAGCTAGAAATAAAATATTCTGAGTATCTTTTACATACACCCCAAATGCCTTACCCAGAGACCTAGTGAGTAGCCCAAACTCCTGCTGTTGTCAATGAAAGACAGAAAGCATTAACTGTCTGCATATATCACCAATATTAATATGTGGTACAGACTTCCAGCATTTCTGGCAAACTAAACCGCCAAACAATCTAATCGATGGTCTATTTACCTAACCTAATTTTCCACCGCTCGAGGAGCGCATAGAGGAGATTTCCATGAAGTACAATTCTAGAATAAGCTATCCAGCTTGACACGGCAGTTGGCAAATTTTCCCCAAAGTATGACGGATTTTATCCCCATTTAAAACATTGAATCTAATGCGACTGTGAATGTCATCATTCCTATTGTTAGCTAATATCTTGTTTAAAGCTTGATACAGGAAGACATTTAGTTTTCCATTAGAAACTAAATACTCTTCTGAGAAAACAGTTGATAAAATGGAACTCTGCAAGAGGACTAGCCCAGATAAAGTCTCACACATTGCTTATGTAGGGCACAGACCTGAACTGGCTGTGCCCTCTACATGCGAGGAGATCATTTCCATTTCTAACTTCAATGACTCTGTGATTAAAAGGTTACAGAACACTTGAACAAAGTTATTTGACATAATTAAACTATACCAGCACCATCTAAGCAAATTAAACGGTATGTCTGGACAAATATGAGTTTTATAGTAAATAAGGCAACTTTACAGATTTTGTTACTATTTAGAAAAACATATTAAGCAAAGATCATTACATAAAGCCTAAAATTTGAATTTGAATCTACATTGGTAGATCCTCAGCCTATGCATTATGTAAATGTATGTAAGTGCATTTATCAAGTAAAATCAAATGATAGTATATAGTCTGCTGACCATCTGATTTTAACTAACCAATACACTTATCAAAATGACAGTATTATTTTCATAGCTGCCTGAATGTAAAAATAAGTTCCATTTGATATATAATGTTTATATTAATCCTTTTAAACATTTGCTGCCTTTCACCCCATAGGTGATCCCTGCAAAATGTGTCGAGTGATTTATTAAGGTCTGACCCAGCAAAGTGCAGAGAAGGCTCACATCCCACTGGCTTCGGGAGCAATTAAGGGCTTCTCCACGCACCTTCCAGGATCGAGCTCTGAGGATTTGGCAATCCTTCTGGACTACAGTTTGGTTCAGATTTTTGTATGCTAACTTTCTTTATCATGCTTTCATTTTGCACTGAGGTCAAATAACAGCTGTATCCAAAACCCTCTTACTGACCAAAATTTTCAGTTAAGTCAATATGAGTTTGAGCAGGAAAAGAATGCAGACATGAGTAAAAAGTTTGTCACAGCTAGCTGTTACATGGCCAAGATTACTTAAGAATTTCATACCACAAAGATTTCACAATCTAGACCTGAAAAAAATTATAGCTATCATAGTTAATAGTTAAGAAACGAAACATAGCAAAAATATTTCCACTCTAAGGAGTAGTTCATAGACCTAAAACGAACTAACTAACATTCACCAATCCTATCTGTGTTTCTTTCTTTAGAATTTCACTCTACTACAAAACAACATGTAAATCAATGGAAAATACTGGAAAACGTAAATCAATAGTAGTTATTTTACTACGAAAAAGAAAATCCATTATTCTAATTTTTCTTGTTTGCTGTTTGCCCTCATACTCCAGAATTTTCTCTTTTTTCCTTGATATTTTAAAACCTGGTTTTAGGCAGTCTGTTAAGTAACAGTGGTCATGAAAATCCGCAAGGCATTTCAAAGGATCCAAAGAATTTATCTGCATCTGATTGAACTGATTGACTAAGTAAAACAATAATTCTTTTTGAAAAATATATACCGCTTTTTAGAACACAATGTAAGAGCACTCAGTATTATAACAGGTAGTCTAATTTGAACACTAGTAAAAAGACAGCACAGCATTCTTAAATTCCGGAAAAAAATGTGTTGTTCTTTCAGTTGTGTCTTTGCTAACAATTTGGAAGCATCCATTGTATTACTACTGCAGTGTTATTGAGCTAGTTTTATTAAGGCAAATTTATAGCAATGTTAGAAATTAATACCACTCTTATTTCCTCCACTGCCTGGCTTTATTGAATGCCATGGGGCATATTAATCAGTAAAGCCAAGTAGTGCATGAAATAAAAGTATAAATTAACCTGTAACATGAATGTAGAAAGGGGCTTAATAAAATAGAAATAAATAACACTTAATGATAATCAACCCTGCCTGGCTTAACCAAGCACATAGTGTAATAATGCTAAATACAAAAAAAAGTATTTAAATAAAGTTTAAATCATGATGCAAACAACAGAATTTACAAAGTAATACTTAATTCACTGTATTGTTTAAACACACATAAGACTGTACAAAAAACACCCTTCTGCCCTGACACTTCTTCATGTAAAATTCCTGTCAACTTTGGGAGCAGGCCCAAGGCACAATGACTATGAAAGTGAGAATGATTTCAGAGCAATTTCGCACTCTAAGAGTCTATGCATTTAGATGTAACCAAAAAAGAAGTCTTTGCATAGTATATTTTGCATACACCCAAAATGTATCTCCAAATATCAGCTAAAGCCAGAACGGTCTCTTCAAGCCTATTTCACACAGGTGAACTGCACACAATGCATACAGTGATTTATTAAGGGCTTGACCTTGCAAATGTGTGAAGTCATTTTAACCTGTCCTTAAACTTATGTTGTGGATTTTCTAAAGACAATGTATTCTATGGCATAATAGAAGGTGTTTTTGGGGGGAAAGTCTCTTCTCTCCAGGGTCCAAAAAAACTCCGTCCATGAATTACTCCCAGTACACAAATTGATATATGCAAGTCTTGCAAAATCAAAGATAATTTTGTAATTGTAAAACAATAGACAGCTCAGCTTTTCTCCACAGTTACTGCACTTCCAGAGCACAAACATTTGGCCACGTTGTCATATATAATAACCACATATATATATGGTTATAATATGTGTTTTATATATATTATATATAATTATGTATAATTATATATAATAACCAAATACATGTATTTGCAAAAACAGGGAAAAAAATTGGCCAAAATCTGTAAGTATCATAAAACACCAATGTGTATGCTCCCTCTGCTGGCTCTGCTGCAGAAGTTAACTATGAAACACACCTGCTGTAATTGTGCTGCTACTAACGACACTGACATAAATATGTAACAACTTCGCTAGAAACACCAAGTAACAAGAAGAAAGATAAGATGACAAATTCTGCACGAGTGACTGCACACGTAACAATATAAACATGATACTAAAGCAAAGGTTTTACAAATACAAATGTATAATATATTAGAAATGCACTGGAGTTCATTGCATCACAGTTGCGATATCATTATGGAGACATACTAATATCAGATATAGCCAACATTTAAAAGATACTGAGAGCTATGCTTGAGGCACTGTTTGGGTGGACCTGTAATGTTGCAACCAGTATTAATTTAAATTTTTCACATTTGCAAATTGTATAAAACAGGGTTGCAGACTGGTTACATTCAAGTGTATCCAGGGTCCAATAGAAATGGTTAAGGATCTTACTTTGCAGAAAAGGTAACGTCACTGAACAGGAGGCAAGCTTAACATTTAGTCCAAGCAAGGTCCCCATACTCTTGGATGATGTTTGCTCAGAGTTCTGTCAGCTAATGAGTTGAACCATCTGTAGCAGTTTCCTGACAGATGTGGCCAACTCCCGTACTGGGCCACTACATCTTCTGACAGAGAGATCTGTGGAGGGCTCCAGTGACAGCATTCCGAGGGAAGGGCAGAAAACGCTGCCACCAGGTACTCAAATGTGGTAGCTCTTTGTAAATAATAAAGCAGCTTTTTTTTTTTTGCCAAAGGCCCTTCCAAACACATTCCTTTTGACTTCAAAACTATTGAGAACCGTTTTTTCCCCTTCATCAGCCATGGTATCAAATTCAGGCCCAGCACAACATCAGTGGATGAAAGGAATTGCATGACAACTCAATTTAGGCAGGTTTTTTTCTTTTTTTAAAATCAAGGTTTATGCTTAAAATCCGGATTCTTCTAAGTCCACTGAGCTTAATCTACCATATAGATTTTGAAATGCATAAATCTCAGAGAGTTTTATGAGATGCACAAGGGTATCCAGTTTAGAATACACTGAGTATATATCATTTCACTGCTATTATAGCAAGACATGTTCTGCAGTAGTAAAGAAAGCAAACTTAAATGTATATCTTATCCAGTAAACGTGAAAATAAACTTTAAAATACCTTTAAAAATGCTTTTTAAAAGAATCTTTTTGTATCATTTCTGACTTCTGCACAACGTATTCCTTTTGGACAAGAAATACATTTGGAATATAATATGATGACAGCTAAAGGACTGCCAATCCAAATGGATATTTCAACATAATAAATATTGGTCACTGCGTTTAGATCATTGAACTCCACATTATTTTGTTTGGAAGTCAAATACCCTGGCAAATTAACCTCAGTGCTGACAGCATTATAGTCATTAGTCTGAATAAGCGACTTTTTTTTTTAATGACAGTGGAGTTCCCATAAAATAAAATAAAATAAAATAAAATAAAATAAAATAAACAAAATAAAATAAATTATAGCATAAATATGGTGGTTTAGTTACATAATGATACAATGTTTATGGACAGTTGTTTAATTTAAAGTACCAAAAAGGGAAGACTGAAGCTGGAGAATGCCATGTTTTGGTCTCAAATGTGCACCTAACTTCTCAAGTGTGCACCAAATTTTCTGCAACTGTGGCAACTGGGCAACACATGATAAGTTCTCTGAAAAACTAAAACTTTATTGAATCAACAGTTATGTAAATGTCAAGAGACTACCAATTTGCAGAATATCCCAAATCATTTGGGATATCAGGAAAGATCGTGAAAGATCAGGAAAATCAGGAAAGAGCGTGAAAGACATATTGTAAAACCCACAGTTAAAAGAAATCAGTTAAGATTCATACTTGCATTTTAATATTTTAAGAGACATACATTTTTTCATTTAAATATTCCCTGTGGTATTAAATTAAAGCAACTGTGTTGTAACTGCACATGAAAAAAACAGAAAGTGCACATCTGTCACAAACACATTGTCTACGGAAAGTGGACCAAAAGGAAGTGTATGATGAAAATATGACAGTATTTTTCAAGTAGTTACATGCAATGAAACAAACATGCATCATGGGCCCCTGAAATTCTTTCACACCTATTAGAATACAATTTATTTTAATAACAGAAGACTATTTCTTGTGTAGGTTAATACTTCAAGCATCTTTTTTAAATAAATTGCTTGTGTGCCTAAATCAGTTGATGAAATCTTATACAAAAATCATTCCATTTTCTTTATTCCCTTGGATTAGAAACATCCCTGTATTTTTACGCCAGTGTAGTCATATGCATTAGACTGGAAGTAAGACTGTGACAGCTCTGCTTACTGCCTGCTGTCACTAACACTAGATCTATCTTCACAAATATTATTACAAGCGTGTTCATCTGAGGTGTCCTTATTCACAATAGCTGACCTTCATGGCTATGTCTGACATTTAAAAAGAAAAGTTCTGCTTTACAACCTTCAGTGTGCCTTCAGTTATAAATTACTGGTAGAGTATTAGTAATAATAATTGATTTTAGCAGTAAGTAATAGAGTTATAAACAGCTCCTACTATTTAATGAAAGAAATGCTTCATCTTCTGGTTTTATTTATTAGTATTCAAGAGCTTTCCACAACCTCACTAAGATCAGTTATTGCTTAATTAAACTAGAAAAGATGGCCTGTCAATGACTCTTTGTTCAAAAAAACATAAAAAACATTAATTATTTTTTACATTTCTTTACAAATGTTAAGGTTTGCCTATTTTTCTTTTCTGTTGTGAGCTTATTTGAATACAGATAACACATGTGAATAATGAATTGTTTGAATTTTCCTTGCAAGTTAATAAAATACAGGATTTTCATCTTAGTGTGGTGCATCAGTTACAAGTAAACATAATCAATGAAGAGTTTTACCCTGTATTGGCCACACTAGAGCTCTCCTTGGTGTTCACAAGTGAATCAATTGCAGAAACTGTCTAAGCATCTTTTTGCTGCTCAGAACTAAACTCTATTGCATTTTTTAAGAAATTCAGTTTTCTAGCAAAGTAAAAGAGCATGTACAGGTTCATAATGCATAAGAACTGATGTTCACACATGAGAAACTAAGGACTAAAAGACTTCACTGGCAAATGGCCTGAAGAATGATGCAATTACTCCATCAATAATGGCAAGAAGGTTTCAAATAAACAATACCCAATTAAAATCCGACTGGAAAATGATAGCAGCTACTGATTTTATTTTGCCTTTTTTGTCACAAAGTAGTGATAACTGACAAATAAAACTTAATGTCATCTTATGATGCAAATAAAAATATACTGCACGCTTACATAAATGTCAAGCTTGAGATGCTGTCTATCATCTCTCACCACTAGCTGGCACCATAGCTTTAAAAATGTAGCGATGTGTCTCGTTTATATCTTACTAATTAACAAGCCAGCTACCCAATTTTCAACAGAAAACAATTATTCAAAGCAAACAAGAAATATTTGGGGCTATAAACTAAAATGAGTCTGAAAGCAATATTCTCAATGATGACTAGTAAGATACATCCTGCAAAGGGAAATGGATAATAGTTAACAGACTCAGGGCTTGTTTTTATTAGATGAAAATAAACGGTACTGTGCACAGACGGGAGAGTCTGATATTTTTGCTACCGTCTGGGAGATCGTAGAGGTCAACATCTTGGATTATGAAGAGGATGAACCCCAGTAAACTGCCTCCCTTACTGAGCTTTTTATCCCAAATAAACTCAGAGGCCACTCCAGGTTCATTCCCAAAGCAGCAGCTTTATTGCATGGGCTAATAAATTTCACAGAGTCTGTCTCCTTCACCGGCTTCCCTTTTCTCATTAGAGCCTGCCGCTTTCATTGTCTGCTGGCTGGATACACACACCCTAAAAGGCAGGGACTCAGTTTCCATTCTCTGACGGCAGTGGTTCTGACATTGCAATAGACTTCACTGCCATGTTCTGCTCTGATTCTTTCAGAGCAGTCACTATTGGCTGACCGGACACGTGCATTGGCGCACACACCCACACATCCAGACACACACGAAGTTAAAAGCAGGGGTGTGACAAGCTAGTCATCTACTGCTCAGCCTCAGAAGAGACCAAACAAAAATTCAGGCAACTGTTGCCCACTGTCTATGTATTTACATGTTGGGCAAAGAAACCTATAATGTTCACATAATATCAATAACAGAGCACTGTTAATGTACAAATACATCATATTTGTGGCCGGTCTGTCAGCTGTGGTCTGAATAGGCAGTGAAATACTTCTGTAACATAAGAAAATCCTCCCTAAAAAGAAACTAAAGCTTTCTCCTATTATAGGGCAGGTTCTCTGCAGCTGTCCAACCAAAGTCACTCCGAAAGCTGCAACATACAGACAAGATTTCTAGTTCAGTAATGGCAGTCACCTCAAGAGAACCCTGCCATTCTGACCTTGGCACCATTAAACAGTATAGCTCATAAAGTTACACATACTCTTTTTTACAATCTTCCATAGGACCAGACAGAAGATAATGTACACTTTCAACAGCAGTGCTATACATGTTACAAATTCTGCAGTCAGTTCACGAAAATATCTAGCTGAGATCTCTCTCCCTACAAAACAAAACAAAACAAAGAAAAATCACAGAATAACACATACTGTCAGCTATGCAGGAAAAAAACCATTCTAATTCTTACTCTGAAAAAGGTCACCTCCTATATAATTTTATAGTGACATTTTTGTCCTACCTAACGGAAATGGTAAACCTCATCTACACCTTCACTGTTATCTAGACCAGTTAGATTCTGCCATTTGCATACTACAGTACGCTGCCAGGCTAGTCTTCAGCCTGCTTTAAGTACTGCCCTTTCATCCAACTGAACAGCAGAGCAAAAAGCAGCTCACACACACCAGTACTGAGGAGATTATGCATACAGACTGCACTTATGCTTCCAGGATAATCACTGACATTATAAAAGTGCTGTTGTCTAAAATGACACAACCAGTTCTAACTAATGGATTGATTTGGAAGACTATGCATGGAAGGACTTGGGTTAATGAACACAGTTATAATATATATTCAAACCAGTATGGCACAAATTCTTACCTTCCAAAAGAAAAGAAAAACAAACAAAACAAAAGACTGGAAAGTAATGAAAGGAACCCACCTAGATCAAATTATTTTGGTGTTTTAAATCTCTTCGAGTTGCTTCATATTTGCTAGTGAATTTTATCCCTCACTGATACAGATGTTTTGTGGTTTGTAAAGCCTTATTTCAATCCCATATTGGCCAGTATATATACAAACACTTCTTTGCTAATTTTGTCTTGGAACAGAAAAGAACAATTAAGAGTAATTACTTGTTTCTCTTCTACTTCAAAAAATGCCATCTAAGGAACACAGATAAGGATCACATTTGTTCTTTCATAAGAGGAAAGTTTACATGGCAACATTTCTTCATTGTATGTGGACTTCTCAGATTCCTGCCGCTGGCAAGTTACACTTCCAAAGTTCACTCTGTAGCCAAAGGTTTTGAGTCTTTGTTTTGTGTAACAAAAACTGTCAATAAACAACAAATTAGTTGCCCCTAGTGTTTTATCAAAGCCATGGGAGCTAACATTTTTTTGATGTATATGCTCCACAGGATAAACATGCTGCCAACATCAACTAATCATAATGTTAAGAACATGGCGGGTTTGCCTCGTTCCAAAGTTATTTTGAGGTCATTTTGGTAGTAGTCCAGCAAATAGTCAACAGGGCAGCCCCTTGCAACTGAGTCAATTCCACAGAATTCAGGACAGACAGCAATGTGAGACGAAGGATCACAAATTGGAGAAAACCTAGTCTTAGTGAATGCAGCAGAGAAGCTTGTAACGGCTGCAGTATAATAAAGAAGTGTTAGAGTTAATCCACTGCTATCTGTCTTTATTTTGCTAACCCACTCGAGTGGACACCACAGCATTGAGACTACATTAATCAAAATTTGGAATGACCTGCTTTTCATTGCAAACTGCAGTTATCTTTCTTTACTGATTGGCCTTGACCTGTCAGCTGCATTTGGCACTGCTGACCCTGGGGGTTCTTTTGAAGAGCCTGGAGTACTATGAAAGGTTGTCTGACTCTGTTCTTGCTTGGTTTAATTCATATTCTCTCAACATACCCATTTTATTTCCAGTAGAAATTGCTCATTTAATTGCATTGTAAGTTTTATGGGGTATGCCCCAGGCTGCGTTCTTTATGCCAAGCTTCTCAGTATTTATATGTGGAATGGTGGGAAAGAAAAAGAAAAAAGTCAGTCACTCACAAAGCTAGACCAGGCTTCATAATACCAGTAATTTTCACTGCTTTAAATTGTATACAAAGCTGTTTTGGGAATAAAACAAAGGTATATGTCACCATCTGAGGTTTATTTTACAAATGCATTGTTTTTAACTTAATACTTTCAAGACAGGTTCATCCTCTTTTTAGGAATTTAGCAACCCTTTCTTCAATCCTAGTATATATTAAGTCTAATAAGAGACCTATATTACTACTTCATATCTAACCAACCCCAAAGTTGGTTGGATGAGAGCCTTAGTACTACAAACCCAAACAGTTCATACTCAAGAAACCAATATTCGTTCAGATAATACTATTGTAGTGGCATCAAAAGTATTTACTGTCTTCCTTTGCAAAAGGGATTCAGGCTTGATATCCCCAATCCTGATTCTTCCCAAAGAAATAAAGAAATGGTGTAGTATAGCGTAAATCTACCTTACTTGTGGTGTTTGCCAAAACATACAAGATTTTAAATCTGACACTGCTTAATCTATTTAATTATTTAATCTATATATGAGAAGATGATTTCAAATATTATGCCACATATAAACCACCACCTTTATTAGTAAAAGACAAATTGTACTCTTACAACTAGCATTGAAGTTTGCCAGTCCACTTGGACACTCTCAAAATGAAGAAAAATGTGACATGATTTAGGAATGTAGTATCAAAAGAAACACACAAGGTAAACTTTAATTTTTGTTCATATTTTGAATGAATAGATTATTTCAACAAATAGGACTGAATTTATGGCTCAAAATATTTTACTTTGCAATAGAACTGATATATTAAAACAGTATCATCATTATTACGAAACTGAAAAATTTAGATCCATCATTCAGGAATAATCTGGATCCTGGTCATCCAATCAGTTTTGTAAAGAACAGCTCCTTCTTTACTGAGGACCAACTGCAGTGAAATGCTGTGCAAGGATTAGAAATCTGTGTACAATGATAAAAGTCCCAGATTCAGACCTCAGAGGAAAATGCCGATGTGGCATTGCAAGTAAAATGTATTTATTATAATCATTACTTATTAACATTTAATTAAATTTACTTTGTGCTGTATCAGCCATCTTCTTTTAAAATAAAAAGTAGAGACTGAAGAAAAATACAAATTATAAATATAGAAATAAAAGTATGATTAACTTAAAATTTTTTACAACTTTCTTTTTAAAACAGACGACAGTAATAAAAATGGAAGATTCAATCAAAAATTGAAAATAAAGGGAAGCTACAAAAAGAGCAAGGCTGCAGTTCACTCATGAGTAAAAACAAAGTAAAAGACAATGTCTATCGAGAGATCAGAAAGCAAACCTGGAAACAAAACACCTCTAGACTGTGGAAAAACGCAGCTCGGACTCTGAATTTTGTGAGCTAGGACATATCATCAGTAAAATGGATGGAAGCTTTGGCGGAACTCTTTTAGACTATTACATAAATATATTTGAGCAAACTCTATATGGACTCAAGTGTTTATTCTGTTGTTGCATGCTCTAATTTGATACTAATTCCAGCTGAGTTAGTACCAATTACCTTCTCTGTAAATAAAATCACAGAAAAGTCCAGAGTCTGAAATTCACCAAGCATTTATATGGAAAGGAAACAAAGGGGCTTATTTCTTTCCGTAATCTCCCTCCATTAAGATCATCAAGCCCCTTCTTTCTTATATCATTTTCCCCTGCTATATATAATTTTTAAGAACAGAAAAAAAAAAAAAAAAAAAACAAAACATTAAGAACATATATTTCTGATTAACTAGGAGCTAATGACTTTTTTTCCTTGCTGTGCCTCACCTTGACTTTTTTTTCCTGAACGAAGTCTGTCTGTTGAGCAGTAATTGCTAGGGCAGTATTGCCAAAGTAATAAAAGAAACTGCATTAATACTTTAACATTCAGCTTAACTGCAATGGTAGCACACACATTACAAAAAAAGAAAAACATACACACAGTTTTTTTCAAATGAAAAAAACATTGCTTTCCACTTTTGATGAATGTCACAAATTACTGATAACAACATGTGGCACCAGAATAGAAATGAGCCAACAGCTGCAGAGATTTAAGTCATTTGCACACTGACTGTTGTCTGGTACCTCCCCTGCTGGAAGTTACCATCTTCAGAAAATAGTAAGGAGAGGGGAATGTGGGCTTACACTTCAGCTGCTTCAATTCACAAGCCAACATGTTAAATCATGGGATGTAGGAAAACATCCTCAATTACCATAGCTGAAGTCATAACCAATCTGCCAGTAGTAAAAAAAAAAAAAAGAAAAAAGAAAAGAAAAAAAAAAGTATTCAAATTCAGCATTATGAAAGCAGCATTTTGCCAGATTATTAGAAACACAGATTTTTTTTTTCCCCGGGAAGTAACAATGAGCAATTCTGTATTATTTGATTTCTTCAAAATACTCATAATTCTGTGTGTATTTATAACCCAGTGCCTCCCAGAATGGTTAAAGCACAGCTGATTGCCACAACAAAGATAGAACTCCAGTCTACTCCTCTTCCCAAATCATCCTACCTAGACTGTGACCTTACAAGACTGAATGGTAATTTAGAAGTAACAAGGTGGCAGTCCTACAGTGTTATGTAGCAAATTTCCTATACAGTCCTGTGTAAGCAGGAACACTCACAGAGCTCTAGGAAGAG
>NW_008824035.1:8149655-8157710 GCF_000699105.1 Pygoscelis adeliae | reverse complement strand
TGTCCAGGAGAGTCTCAGGAAGGCCTGAGACAGTTTTGGCAAGGTCTGAGGAGACTTTCTGCACTGGTGGTATTCATACAGGGGTAAATAATACAGGTTCTGGCATACTAATATCATTTATGTAAGGCAGACAACAAAGGAACATGGCCCCTGCTATGAGGAACTGAAGGTTTGCGGGACAGTTACCAAGACAATCTCTAAAAGCATGTAGCAGGGTCACACGCATTCCAAAAGAAACTGTATTTAATACCAAAATATTCCCTTCTCATTACCCTTCACAGAGAAGTAATTCAGCAGCAGCTGTTTTGGTCCAGTAATTAGCTTTCGTTAAAGAAGCTTGCTCCTGCAGACATATAGAAGTCATGCTAGAACAGACTAAAGTTTATGTTCTATTCTTACTGGAATACCACTAAAGTAAAACCTTAATAACAGGGTGAAACATGTACAGACATTTTTCAGCTCACATACTGCCAATTCCCTCAGCATCCTAAGACCAAAATGCATGTAAACCACTTGGAAACATACATGCTTGTGTTTTAGTGTAAATGGGATCTCAGATAGGGATTTCACAAAAAAAAGACCTGGGTTCCAAAGATGGACTGTAGGCAGATATTAAAATCAGAAGTCAAACCGGGAAAATCCGCCTCTTGTCATTGAAGTGAACAAAACAGAAAAAGGAAGAGCTTTAGGCTGGTGGCTGATGTTTCAGCAGTGCTGCAGTCATGTATAATTTAATACTCCATGACTGGCTAATAATACTCTTCTCTGTGTTCCTATCACAAGTTTTGCAATAATGGTCAAGATTTGCGGTTTCCAGCCGTCAGCTTGGAATATTGCCTCGCTGCTCCAGGCCTGACATAGTAGTCCTAGTTTTCCACTGGGATGTGCTATATAATTGCATCAGTCTGCTTTCTGAAACTCTTGGGAGGGTGTTAAGCTAAAAAAAATAGGCAAGACAGAAGCTTTGTTTGGGCACAGGACTACAGAACAGAAGAAAAAATAACTAATTTGGTTAATCCCATAGCTGACTTCACGAAAGGGAGGAAATAAAAGCAACAGGTGTATTCGAGGGTTAGCACAGTCCGTATGAGGACATAAAAAGCAGTTAATTCTTGCTTAGATAAAATGGCAACTTTAAATTACGGAAATAGCCAGCTGCGTGTTTTCTATATTTACATGTTACAAGCACCCTTCTTGATTTTTAAATAAAATACTGTATACCAAAAGACACAAAAACATAAGAAACTATTTTTATCCTTGGAAATTCTGTGGTACAACTACAGCTAGTATTCCAAAATGATAGAGCCCTCTTGGTTGACTAAACTTAGAAAGAAACTCCAAAGTCACAGAGTCCCAGGTGATACTTCTTCGAGTTGGCCCCACTGAAGTGAAGCAATCAGACCTATTTATCTGCATGTTTTGAGTAACGAGCCTCTGAAATGGCACCCAGAAAGAATATGAAAATGGATAATATCTGCAAATTACTTAGGCCTGCTTAGATTGTAGGCCTCATTCTCAGCCAACATAAAGTGCAAGGAATGTACATCAGACAAGAATCTGATTTCATAACTCTAAAGCCTTTATCCAGAATTTTTTGTACGCTTTGGGGACATTGTTAGACAGTTTATTAAATCCCTTACATGCCACAAAATCAAACTACGTTTTAACTATATCTGGTACAAGATATTGTAACCAAGTCCTCTGACATCCGGATAATGTAGATTGATGAAATACATGTTAAATGCAGATGATACAACTACAACAGTGTTATGGTTGCAAACATTAAAAAGGTACCAGTTTTTATATTACATTTCACCAAGAGTGATAGGTTTCAGGGGAAACTCTACAAAAAATACTTGTCTGTCATTTTTCCAAAAGCAAAATAGCAACATTTTAAAACTGAACTGTTCCCATTTACACAACGTAACTTGTTTGAAAGTTACAGCTTTAAACATTAATACATTTTTATGAATTAGATAGTTGACCTTATGTTAGATTTCTCTCACATAATCTATCTGCTTATATTACCATTCTCTTATTAACACATAGAAAATGATTAATTATGTGGCCAATGAATTCAAACCATGTGTGTCCTGAAGGCAGAAATGTCATCAGGTTATATATTGCCATAAATATTTCCAATACTTAGCACTTTCTAACTGTGTTTATTGCACGTGACCTACAATATTTGGTAAACAAGCATGTGCAGCCATTTCCATGGCAAATATTCTAGCATTACAGGGCATGTTTTCAAACTCATAACACAATTTTCCATGGAATACATCAGTTCATACACTTGAGGTCTCTGAATGTACAAATGACTAACTACCAGCTGCAGTTTCCTCACCTTTGGCTGTATTCTCCCAGCAGTTTCAATATATTTCTCTTAATTAAGTGATTTAATCAGCCACAATGAGTAGATTGATTCTTGACATTCTCTAGAGTTTTATTCTACTTGCCCAGCATCTCCACTAAACTCCTGGTATTGGTCAGTACAATCATTTTAAATGTAGTGAGAAAGAATTATAAGATACTTAGCAGAAACTATTACAGTGCTTATGATATTGGTTTAAATTACAACCACTTGTATTTTAGGACATAATATTTTGTATTTAGCAATATCTATTTCTAACTAAATACAAAATTTCTATGTTAGGAAAGAAAAAAGAAAATTTGTATGGAATTCATTATGAAGACGATGATTTTTTTAAAACAGATATGCATTAATGTTACAAATGCAAACATTAGCACATGTGGTATTACCCTCTGGAATTTAAATTTATTTTGACAGCTTTTGAAAGACATAACCTTATTCGCATATGTTTCATGCTATATATAAAGAACTGTACATATGTCCTTGCATCACAGTAATCTAAAAATCTCAAATACATGTTATAAAATGAATAAAATGTTTCTCAGCAGCAACAGACCAGAAAATAATATATAAAAAATCAATTCAATGTATTTTGAAATATCTGACTTGCCAGGGGGATATAATACTTAAAAGCGGAGTACAATTTACAAACAGATCAAAACATAGCATGCCATCAAAAATCATGATCCTAGCAGCTGAAGCATAGCTGGGAGAGTAAGTGCAGGAAAGGAATCATCTATGTAGCTGTGTTTTTAAAAAAATCCTGTCTGTGACCATCGTTGGCAAAGTATTTGTTAGGGTAGCTACAGTGTATACCAGATAAACAGTTAAAATTATGTTTGATATAAATCACAGTCTGAAGACTGTGTGCAAATTCAATTCAGAAAAAAAAAGTGAGAGGTTTTCATGTTTAGCAGTCAGAAAAAGCATTTTGAGCCACACAAATCCAGTGCCAGATGTAAAGCTAACTATTGGCTGAACACTGACCATGTGTTTGAGCCATGCGGATATGAAAACCCCTCCCAGAGCCAGATCTGCATTGCAGTCAAGGAAAGAACAAGATTTATTTTCCCTGCCCTACTCTCTTGCACAGATACGTAGGCAAGCAGGAAATCCACCTGCAGTTCCTCGCCTTAAGAAAATGTACCAAATAATGCTTACTATTTAGCTAGTTGTACAATTACTGAAAACCAGTGTTTTCCAAATCTTAGTAACAAAGAATAACAATAAGATCAAGTATAATCATATACTACTTTTTACAATTTTGGTTTAAAGAACAGCATATATTACCTGCTACATCCTCCATTTTTCTTCTTTCTTCTACATCTCATTTTTTTTTCTTCCTGTATAGACAATATGAATCCCAATTAAAAATTATTCTAGAAATCTTGCATTTACCTTTTTCCCAGTTATGATGATTTTATTACACAAATTTTAACACGGCTGACTCCTCATGCACTGGCATCTCAAGCAGAACATATTAAATTTCATTTTACCTGGAGTTTTCAACTGTAAGTGGCTATCACATTCTTTTTTTCCCCTAGCAATACATATACTCCTTTCTATTTGATCTAAAGAAAATGTGTGTTTGCTAAGAAAAAAAAAATCTAGCATAAACAAAGTATATTGCTTTTAAGAAAGCCCTAAATTTACCCTAGAGCCTTGCATAAACCAAGCAGCATAGAATGTTAGGCATACAATACTTTATCTCAAGTAAGCTCCTTAAGTTGACATTTTAACATGACATCTTTACACTTCGTCTAGGGCACAATTTTGCTAGTAACAGAATTCCCCCTATCCTAAGATCTAGACAATAAATGTGAAATTCTTGCACACAAAGTTACAGAGCCAACTATGTTATAATAGCATCTCAGCAAGCTATCTTTCCTTCACTGCTAGAAGTTTTATTGTTGGGTTAGTCCTAATATCATTCCCAATGCACACTTCTTCCTTTAATTTTTGTCAGAAGGGTTCAAGCAAATAAAATTTTAAGAAGAAAATTCAGATAAAACATAGAGAAAACAGGTTATGGAATAAATAGAGTGTAATATGTTCAGATTTAATTAGCATCCAAAGAAGACCAGAGCAAATGGAAAAAAAATATTTAGGAAACTATTCATTTTTATAGCAATCCAAAATGCAGGATTATTTTCCATATTACATATCTGGTACAGAAGTAAAATAGTCTAAAGAATATTTTATATAGAGATACAATTTGTAGAAAGAATTAATCCCGTGTCCCTGAAAGAAACCAAAATATACAAAGGGAAAGCAGTTTAAAAGTATTTTTAATTGAGCTAGTTGCTAATTGTTTGATCTCTCTCATTTCCTAGATCACAGCTCTGAGATGTAGCTCTTGAGGAATATAAGTCATGCAAAATTGATCTAAGGTCTCTGACAGATGGAGTCTAACGGATATAGTTGCAAGGGGTTGGTGTTATTTCCTCAAATGTTTGCTGGAGATTACTAAACCTGTACTAGGCTGGTGGACAAGTATGTGTGGTTTTGCTTCAAACTAGCTCATAGACTGACATATTACTTCAAATGCACCTTTATCAATTATTAAACTTAATATAGGAGACTGTAAATTGAAGCAGCTGATGTATCTACGTGCATTCAGTGACTTCCATGGGAAAAAAGCAGACAGAAAGGGGAAATACTATCTCAAACCACTGCAACTAAGTCCTAAGAGACTGCCAGAGTTCTGGGGCAGAAGACACTTGAATTGGCACAATCTGAAGTGGAAAGGGTCTTTAGGATTTGTTATTTCTGGAGTGTGTGTATACACAAATGTATATATGTATACATATAAATGTGTGTGTGTATATAAAGAGTATTATTAACAATTTCTGAAAGCAAATATAAGTAGTATAATCATACTACTTATTCTGATATCAAGAATCAGGTTATTGATTCTACATATTTTTTAATTAATGAAGTAAAAAGTTTTCATGCACCCTGCTCTGCATACAAGTAAAAGAATTGCCAAAATGTTACCAGACTTTACGGTAATATATTATCCTGTCTTTGTTCAGCGAAGCTCAGCAATTTAAATCAAATTCAGGGATGAAAACCATTGTTTCTAAATGAAGAAGATAGCAGAAGCTGCAGTTGCTTGCACAATAGTCAAGTGTTTGCAGTAACACTTGCCCATGTTTAAATATACCATATTTCTACAACACAGAAAAAAGAAATGAATGTTAAACAATCTTTTGCCCCGAAGCTCACATGAACATTTTACTACACAGCACTCAGGCCTTCTTATCAAAACTGTAGTTTGTGTCCTTTTCAAAGTATGAAACTTAAATGTATTCAAACCAGCTACATCTGCAAAACTATCATCCCAATACTAACTTTTAATTAATGATGAGTCCATTTGTTTCTGCATTCTAAGAGGCTTATGGAAAATCTAAGAAGCTATATGGAAAAAGCAGTGACTTTGCTCCATTAACATTACTATTCTGAATACTAGAATTCAAGATCAATTTCATATTCCCATCCTAATCTCTGTGTAACACTAAAAAAAAAACCAGCTTTGGACAATTTCACCAACAATATTTACATATCCAAAGATTCACTTCACAAACAAATGCCATGTAAGAATCAAGCAATAAAAACCTCCAACAAACCCACAACAAAAAAGGACAATGAAGAGAAACAGACATTTCAGCCACAGAAATATATAAAAGTTAAAAGCCTTTCCCACTTTTTTTTGAACCAGGTACAAACTACTGTTCCCTTGGCTTACAAAGAGGAAAGTACATGTTTGAAAACACCGCTAGGAAAAAAAGAAAAGCATGTTACCCATCTGCATAAATCACCAATACTGCATCTGCTACATAATATGAACTACATCTGACTATGAAACTACATCAGCCAGAATAGATACAGGTGTATTAAATGCTACATTTTCTCATAAGGAAATGGGTGATCCAAAATGGGAAGCAATATTCTACTAGACAACAACCAACCTGAAAACACTTTACTAGCAGAAAATTGTTTGCCTGAAATCAAAATTATAATTTTTCATCTAAGACCTCAAACTTGTGGATAATTTTCATCAGCAACTGTGAATCTTTGTAAAATGTGCATCTCCCTCATTTACTGGCTTGCCTTTTATGTCAGTGCAGTAAGCACAATATTATAAAATTATTACATTCTGTACAATTGATCATACATAGGGGAGGACAATCATGAACTGAAACTATAGAATTCAAAAGTGATCTGCCTACGGCTGTGCAACCAAACGAGACCGCAAGACAATCAGCCTCCATGAATGACACTTAACTGTGAAATGAATTGCAATCAAACTAATAAAAGCATGGTATTCTTCAAATTCCGGGAGGCAGCTCCTGTGTGAACTACAAGACCCTCTGAAACTAAGAGACATATTTAGCCAGTACTGTTGTCTGCCTCACAGTATTCTCACCCTGTGGCTAACAGGGGCAAGAGAACAAGCAACATAAATGACATATATATGAAGAATTTTATTTGAAATAAAAAGCTAAATTGTGTGGTTTACTTGGTTGGGAGAAGGAAGATGAGAAGTTGTTGGTTTTGGCTTCAATGCAAAGAATACCTGAGATTGCTGAGATTTCCAGTGAGTTTTACTTTCTAGGAAGTCACCTGCTTTCTCACAGAGATCAAAATGTAGGAATAATCTAAAAATTTCTTTCAACTTCTGTATGCAATAGTAGCAAGAACATTTCTAAACCTATTGGGAATTTCTCTATGTATTAAGAAAATTCTGTTTAGAGAAATCAAACAGGTTTTGACACTTTTGCATAAATGTAGGATGCTAATCTGAAACTCAAAGATTATACTTTTTTTTTTTTTTGTAGGAACTGCAGGGTAAAGATATAAAGAAATGAAATTAGCAGCTAATACTGAACTTCCAGTGATTCATAACCCTTTCAGTCAGGCATTTCATACGAGGGGTACCCACCTACAAACCTTTCAGCAAAACCGCATCAACTGGTTTACTCCTTTATATAGCATAAAGACATATTTAAAGGGGGCAAGTGCCAACACCTCCTGCCTAGGTTAGGTCATCATACTGAAATAGCTACTGGTACTGTGAAAGGATAGAGATAACCAAGACACAAGAAACTTTGAGTAGGTTTTTATAATGCTGTTTCTCCTGATGTCATTTTCCACATAAGGAAAAATTTATGTATGTACTTAACTATGCTTTATTCTATACAAAATTGTCACAGAAGACCCCTTCTTCTAGACTCTCTATGCAAGTTTTATGACGACAAATGCCTCTAAAAGATACAGGCAACACCTCTGCTTAAGAAGCTATGGAGAGGTTTGTGAAACTTACTGCTTGGATGTGCTTTGGTATTCAACCAGAAATACACTAACCTACCCCCACTTTCAAAGGGTGAGTGCTAAACAGTCTCCGGAGAGCGGATCTTTTCCTTGCCTCTTTGCAGCGTCTCCAGGATAAAAACAGTACGTGGAGACAAATAACTTCTTTTAGAAAGTCCTGGGCGCCTCAGGCATACCCTGATACTCCTGCGGAAGTCCTCTGTAAGTATCACATTCCTTCCTTTCCTACAAAGTATTCTAACACGTCTGATTAACAATCTCCCTCAAGGCCGGTATTTCGATGGCTCCCCTTTCACACAGGGCCGCAGGCAGAGGGTACGAGGTACCGACCCCGCGAGCCGCGGGCT
>NW_008824035.1:8145045-8148968 GCF_000699105.1 Pygoscelis adeliae | reverse complement strand
AGTGGTGCCCCTCGCGGTTCCCGCCGCTGCCCCGGAGCGGCTGCCGCGTCCGCCTTGTAGCGTTTCTGCCGCGCTCCAGACTCGTTTTTCCCTGGGTCATGGTGTATTAGCTCGCAATGGCGGCCGCTGGCAGGAAGAGTGAGGATGCAGGAGGCGCTGCACTTCCGCCGTGCGGCCCCTCGGGCGCAGCAACTGCGGCCGCCATTTCGCTGCGCTCCAGAGCGTGGGCGGGGGAGGCCTGGCCCTCGGCTTGGGACAGGCCTGTGGGTAGCAGAGTCCTCGGCTATCCTGGGGGACACCGAAACGCTTAGGCGCGTATTCGGGCGAGAGTGGGGAGAAGCGAGTCCCACACACGCGTGTGTCATTGTTCTGTCCTCCCTGTGTGGGCCCCCCCCCGTGTAAGCTACCCGCAGTAGTGTGCTAGAGAGATTCTTTTGCTACTCATTTTGCTGGGAAGAGACTTCTAAAGCATTAAGGTCGTTTAGTGCTGTGCTCTGCTTCTCATTGAGGAATGCTGGTACACGTTGCAGCACCTCCCTAATATCCCTCACCCCGTTCCCGAGGCGAGTTAGCACGTGTAGCGACCTTTTGCTGCCCGGGGAGGTGGGGGAAGTCATAGTGCAAAGGTCTCTCGGATAGTTTCCCATTTCCCTTTCTCCGCTCCCCCAACCGCACATGCACAAGAGCCACGACATTCGGTGGCAATCCCGCCTTGATCTTGGTGGGCAACACGAAGAAGCAGTCCTGTGAAAACCTTGGTTCAAACTTTCCTCAACTTGAACGAAGTCAAGATCAAATGCGCACTGGGGCAATCATCCACACCCTACCTGGAGGGAAATACTGTCATGATATCCCCCCTTGCTTTTCTTTCCTCTCTCCTCAAAACCTAAGTTTTTTTGCTTGAGTATTTCAAGTAAAGTATGGTGAGCAAAAATGATGCAGGTTTGTTGTTGTTGGTTTTTTTTTTTTAATTTTGCCTCCCTTCACTGCAAGCTGAAGCCTTAGAGAATTGAGAACAGAGAAACCAGCAGGTCATGCTAGTTTCTGTTCCTACATTAAAAGCAGAGAAGAAACTGGATCCCTTAGCAAAACAGCTAAAAATAACTTTTCCATGTAAGCAATTGTTTTGGCTGCTTAAGGGTTGTTGAATAGTTTGACAACCGGGAGGAATGATGAGTTCAAAGCATTTGAACATGCCTCAGTAAAGCTTGGAAACCAATCACATAAGTTATTAAGCTAATATCTTGTTTTTTTCCCCAGCAGACGTTCCTATTGGCATTGGGAATAAACTGCCACACACTTAGAGCTGAAAATCTGTTGTTTTGCTGCTTTAACTCTTAGGTTTGGCATGATATACTGCATGCACATTAGGTCCAACTTTAGCTATTTACAAAAAAGACCAATACATCTCCATAGTATTTTATGAATGGACAGGTAAACTTCCATCTTCGGAATGTCTGTTTCACCTCTGTTATCTTCTTGTCTCTGTAAGAGATGCAGTAGCATTTTAAGTTCCTTTGAGTAATGAGACATCTAGTGACTTTCTGCTCATTATAACTAACAGATTTGTTCTGAGACTACTTTCAGTTTTGTAGTTGTTGCAGTATACAACTGTTTCAATGCCAATATAACTCGGCTGATAAAAATGTTCAGTGTGTTTTTATTTAGAATTGAATATAGTATTTTGCTGATGTTAAGTGTAAAAAAAGCTAATACTGACAGCTTTTTTTAACAGCTTTCTATGAGGCAAAGTAGAAATAGGGCTGAACAGGGCTGTATTCCACTTCAGCTGATGGTATGCATCAGTAAGGAGACAACTCTTTTGACTGTCATGGCCTTCAGAGACCATCATGGCAGAGACCATGCCTGAGAGTTTTATGTTGGTCAGCATAACGGCTCACTGGGGAAAGCAGCAGGTGACAAAATCAGAGAGGGATTGCATACTTTTCATTACTTAAAAATGTATTTAAATAGACTTATCCCTTTCATCCCAAACAATTCCCAAAGTTTTACTTTGCCATACGGCTACTCCTTAAAAGCCCTTGAATTGTTAATGGTTCTGTTTCATACCTCCCCTGCATGACTTAAGGAATTGAACAGTTCAGTTGAAAGACTTAGTATCCTAATACTTCCTAAATCAAACTGATGTTTGATTTAAATGATTTCAAGAGCAGGTTTAACATTGTGTAGAGAGGAACTGAAGAGAATACAAACGCTTTGATGTTACTTCATAAAACCTTTAAAATTGTTAGCGCATTAAATCGTGGTACTCATCATTTCACAAGTTGAGTTTAATTTGAAGCTGGATTTTAACATGGAATTGTATTAAATAATAATTTTTACTCTGAATAACAGTTCATTATTGGTCATTAGTAGAGACCTGCCTGCCTTTCCCTATGCAGTATTTGCAGGAATAAAACTTAAAAAAACGAACAAAAAACCCCCCAACAACCAAAACCACAACCCAGACAACCAACCCACCAAAATATACACCTAATCTTGTAAATATCAATGATTTTAATGCAGCACAAATGTAGTTTTATAGAAGCATCTTATTTAGTTGACAGTATTCTATTTTGGCTACTGTAATAAAGTTTCAAGAAATGTCCAAAGTAGAGGTGAACTGTAGCCAAAGAAGTGTATAGTAAGGCAAATTAGGTAACTTAATGATCTCAGGAAGCTTGAAATAATACAGGCTAAAGGGAACGTGGTTTTTTTGTTTGAATGCTTAGATATGGATTTGTTCACTGAGTTTGTCTTGTGAAATACTTGGTTTTTGTAATGATACGTACATAACTTTGTTAACATTTATTGTGAAAAGTTGGGCATGTAAATAGAGAGTACAGGGTAGTGATCGAATACATCCCTTGGAAGCAAAAGTAATGCAGATGGCTAGTGCTACAGATCGCTGAGGATCAAGTGTTAAAATCTCTGATGTTGCAAGAATAGAATCAGTAAAGGATTCTTGCACTGGTGTTAGTGGAAAATATTTTTCAATACAGAAAACATTTAACACATTCTCTAGTGTTCCAGTTTTGTAAGCTGCTGGATCACTGATTACACTAGGTTACACATAAGATAATTCTAATAAGCAGTATTTGCAAAATGTTAAATATTTTTGGATTTAAAATCTAGAGAAGTAGAATTTAATTTATGTAGTGGGTTTGGGAATCAAAGGTGGAATTTGCTTGCCCTGTACCAGTTTTATTCATGATAGTTATGTAAGATAGTAATCAACATAGGTTGTTTTCTACAGATTTTAGCTTTAGGTTGCACCTAGTTATTGCAACAGTTGTAAAAAGACCTTTACTAGGATAGCAGATGTTCCCCCTGCAGCTCTTCTTAATCATGAGCAAAATAGTTTGAGGATTTTTACACTACCCTTTTAAATGCTTACATTTTTTTCTACTTTCACCCCTCTTCTGTTTCGTCCTATAAAGCCACACCCATGCGTTGCAGCCAGAGAAGGCCCTGCTTCACAGGAATTGGGGTAAGTACTGACTTATCCAACCTGTTTTCTAGGTTTCCTAGATCTAAAAGAAAGGCTGAGTTAGAGTACCCTTCCAAAATGGCTGCTCTTAAGGAAGAGAGAGATGTGGAAGACTACAAGAGGAAAGGAAGACGATCCTCACAGGTGAGAGGACTGCTTTTTTTTATTAAAAAAGTAGCTTTAAGGGGTAAAGATTAAAAAAAAGTAACCATTTCTATCTGATGTATTAGTTCATAGCTTTTTTCTACCTTCTTCATCCCCATATTAGTGGAGTAACTTTAAATTGCAGTATATTACTTACAATTTTAAGGGGTGGGGTGTTAAGCATAGCGGGGAAATTTTGCTTTTCTAGTTTTCTGTTATAACAAAACTGATTAAATGTATGTTTGTGATTAAAGCAAGGTATAATTATTTTTTTTAAGAAATTCATGCA
>NW_008824035.1:8143671-8144989 GCF_000699105.1 Pygoscelis adeliae | reverse complement strand
AAATCCTGTTTTTAGTGGGAATGAAGACAGGTTCTTTTTTTTTTCTTTTTTTCTTTTTTAATAAAAAATGGTTGCCTAATAGTCACTGCAAATGAAAGCGAGGCTGTACTAAGTAAAAATAACTGTTTTCTTTTGCTTCTAGCAGAAATACCGTAGACTGAATAAGGTGCGTAGTATAGAGAAGATGTTGGGGCTGTTCTGGGAGGATGGGAGCTAGTTACTTTGGGGCAGGGTGTGGAAATGGGAGGGGGGAATAAAAAGTCTTGATACCCTTCAGAAAATAAACTCAATTCTAAGATCAGTAAAGAGGCTATTAAATATGCTTATGTAGCTTATAACTGAGATATTTTCTGATTGTTTATTTTTATTTGTTTGCTTTCTAACATTACTTTTCCAGGGTGCCTGAATATTTTAGCTAGTTCAACTTTTTCTGGAATGATACCCTACTGCAATGTGGGAGGGCCTGTACACTTGAATTAAGAACAAACCTTGTCCGAGTTGCATGTATCTGGTAGCGTATGGTTATTTTGTACTGAAGTACGGTGTGTAAAGTCCGTCTGGAAGGAATGTCGCAACTGTCTCACCGCTCTTGGACTTTGGATAGAATGTAACTCGGGTTGCTCAGCTGCCTACGTAATAAGCTCTTGTAGTTTACAAAAGTAGCTTGGCCAGGAATGTACTTAAAAGCTATTAAGTTTCTAGAAAATGTTTCACAGAGAAAGTTGATGAGGCCCCAGTTCTCTGTAAGCTTTCCTGTTTCAGAAGGCGGTCTAGGGTTAGACTGCCTGGGGGACAGAGCGGTCTCATCTTACAGGTTTAGCTGCAGATCAGCGTAGGTGTGGTGCCAGGTGTTTTGTGGAGCCAGGTGTTTTGTGGACACTTGCTGGTGTTCATGGAGGTATGGTGCACGGGAGGACTCCACCTGAAAACAGCACCTTTAAAGAGAAATACTGCAACTCCAAAAGGCTGATTATTCAAAACTCCTGCCATATGAAAGTTAAGTTTATAGCGAACTCAGAATAAAGGCAGTGTGTATCTGTAGCAGGGTTGTCAAAAGGTCTTGGGATTTCTGCAAAGACTAGGTTTTTACAGGAATCCCCGGGGGGGTGCTAGTTGCCATTTTTACTTCCTCTCTTATGAGAGCGGTACAGTTAGACTGCGTTGAGTGTTTGGGGTTTTAGATAGGACGTAGGAACCACTAGTTCGATTTTGATGGCGAGAAAGGGTGAGCAGAGGGAACCAGATGCTCCCCCGCAATGCCGGCCTCTGCCGGCCTCTCCCTGCTCTCCTGGGCCGCCCTTGCCGGCCCGAGCGCTGC
>NW_008824035.1:8103144-8143300 GCF_000699105.1 Pygoscelis adeliae | reverse complement strand
AGCGCTGCAAAATGGCGTGTTGGCCAGCAGTATCAGCTGAATGGGAGGGAGCCTGCTGATCTTCTTGAAGCAGTGTGGTAGTTACACCAGGGAGGATGGGAGAGATGTGTTGTGCAAGGTTTGCTGCCCAGGAGAGACTGCTGTTATAACTAGCTTGCAGCAGAAGGACTGAGAAACAACATCTTGTGTGATAGAGGACAGCACTCTGAAAATCCTAGAGATGCTTATCCCCAGTGAGAACAGAATGTCTGAAAAAAACAACTAATTCTCTAAGAAAATGTTGCCTTTTATTTCTGTGGAGAATTCCTATAACACAGGTGTGTCCTGAGGATAATTTCTCTCCGATAGAAGAGAGAAGCTGTAGCAGCAAGTGTTTTTCCTCCCATATGAGAATGGCAGTTTATGGGCACATAATAAAAATAAGCAGAAAAGGACTTCACTTTTCCTTTCAGGAGTGACCTGAAGAGTTCTGTGGTCATTCTTTTAAGGTAAAAGCAGTCCTGAGTTGCTAACTGAAAACCCCATAGCCTTGAGGGGTGTCAGAGAACCGTTAAAAGTCTGTCCAGTTTTTCCTTATATAGGTTTTTTGTTTTGGAGAGGTCTAAACTCTACAGTTTCACATAATAGATTTCCTTTAATATACATAGGAGAGTTTGAAACACTTAATGTTCCCAGCTTTAACATAACCCAGCTAAAAATTAAGTAGTGTCAGTAGATTAAAAAAAAAATGCAATTGGCAACAGAAAACAGTATTTCACTTAACCTAAAGCAGTTTCTATATACAGTAGGTGTGTTACCCTGTAAGATTTTAAGTTTACATGTAGTTAGAAGGGAGATTTTTTTTTTTATTATACTTCTGTAGTCCAGACCACTTGGAAGACCGTAGAAAAGAAGCTTTACTTTGTAGTCACAGAACCATTGACTGTCAATCATTTATATAATGTTCCTGTATTAACAAAGTTAGTGCCTTAAATATAAAGTAGTTACTGAAGATGCTGGGACTCTTTCTCGCGAAGTTTAGTAGGTGTAAGAGCAGGGATCTACTTCCCAGCCAGCTTTTCATAATCTTAGGCATTGTTTCCTGTAGTACAACCTGAATATTATAAACCAATGGTTTCCTAAAGCAATATATAATTCAGAAATTGTCTTCTGCCATGTATTGCTTTACAATATTCATTGCTCTTCAGGGTGGTTGTGTTGCACTCAAAGGGATGTACGCTTTTCTGACCAACTCTAGCACCACTCTCCCCTTTATTCAAACTGTGGCAGAGGTCAAAGCACTTCACCTTCAGGTTTGAAGCAAGACATCTACATGTAGGAGTCTGTGTCTGGTTTTATGTAGTTCAGCTCTCAGGCTAATGCTGCATCTAGTCCAGGTTAACCCACTGCAGCAGAAACTGAAGCCTGTTACGCATTCATACTGCAGAATTGAAGTCGTATGCAGCATAGCTAGCCAGCACCTTGTTGTGGATTGTTTTACATGCACAAAAGTACCAGCTTGCTAAATAAGATTTTAATCTGGTTGCTTTTTGTAAGACTTCTCTGTCTTGGGGATGGTAGAAAGTTGTAAAATGATTTTTCATAAGCTCCTGGCAAATGTGTGGGAATGCTCCCTGCCTAACTAAAGCATACAACGCTGAAAGAGCAGAAACACTAATGCACTTGTAAGCTCACTTTAATCATGCGATAGAAAACTAAACTCTGAAAATTAGCACATTTAGAACTGGCTGGTCATACATAGGTGATAGTCAGGAAGTTCAGTTAAACTTGTTTTACAATGCTTGTTAAGGTACCAGTCGTATTCCAGTAGTTGTACCTACCACTGGTCATTGATTAGTCATTATTCAAGACATTTTTGTTATCTGTAAGATATAAGTCCATTTGATTCACATTTAAGAGGTATTTCCCATAACTGAAAATGACATACATACTTCTGCTTTCTTGCTTGCGTGCACTCAACTTACAAAATTATCCGAGTACAAAATTTACCATTTTAAGGAATTAAGAATTGATAAATTTCATGAAAATGCATAAAAATAACCTTTCAAAATGGATATCCCAAAAGACTAGACACTCAATTTGGACAATAATCTTTTTTTCTTGTACACTGTGTTCTTAAATTTTTTTATAGTTCCTCATGATTATGCTTCGTAAAGCGTTAGAACTTCCCTTTATCTAGCAATGCTTCATTGCTAATCCCTACAGAGCAATATGCAACTCGAACATAAGATAGGCATAAAATGAATGCACTTCTGGGGGGGTGGGGAGCAACCAAATTATTTAGTATATTGAAATCTCTTTACTGTTTTTTGCATTTGAGCACTCTTTAAATTGTTAGTTAGTTAGTGTTTTAATTAAAATCACACCTCATTAAGCGTTTACTATGCTGCTGTCTAAACCCATTAGAAGTCATTGTTTTTATGTAAATGTATTCCACCTATTTTAGTTATAATGTGCACAGATAATTTTTTAGTAATTCTGTGAAATTTTAACTCTGTGGTTTGTATTCAAAATACGTTTTTGATTTTTGATTTTGTAGGGCCATGAGCCAAAGGAGCCGGAGCAGTTGAGAAAGTTGTTCATTGGAGGTCTGAGCTTTGAAACAACAGATGATAGCTTGAGAGAGCACTTTGAAAAATGGGGCACACTCACGGACTGTGTGGTAAATTGTCAAATATTAGTTTGTGCTTTTGAAAGGATATAGGTACTTAATCTAGTACAGAAATGCAGAGTACCCCCTATGTTTTTGCAGGTGATGAGAGACCCACAAACAAAACGTTCCAGAGGCTTCGGCTTTGTGACTTACTCTTGTGTGGAGGAGGTGGATGCTGCCATGAGTGCTCGACCACATAAGGTTGATGGACGCGTGGTTGAACCAAAGAGAGCAGTTTCGAGGGAGGTAAGTTAGTGTTTCAGTTAACTTAATTTCCTAATCTTTACCTAATAATTTAAAACACTGAATGTCATTTTTGGCATTGTAGGATTCTGTAAAGCCTGGGGCACATCTCACAGTAAAGAAAATATTTGTTGGTGGAATTAAAGAAGATACAGAAGAATATAATTTAAGGGAGTACTTCGAAAAATACGGCAAGATTGAAACCATAGAAGTCATGGAAGACAGGCAAAGCGGAAAGAAAAGAGGCTTCGCTTTTGTAACTTTTGATGATCATGATACAGTTGATAAAATTGTTGGTATGTAACTTTAGTGAGAAATTACTTTCGGGATAAAAGTGTAACGTTCGATTTCAGAACAGCAGTGTGTGGAATGTAGGATGTTGGCATAATCAACTGCTTGACTGTTGTAAGAGATGGGGTAGATTTAATGTTCCTTTTGAAAGTGTGGTCATGCCTTACAGTAGCTTTCTATAAGAGTTCTACAGCATATTGCTTTCAATGATTTGATTTTCTATCTCTTTCCTATTTCACAATTTTCTCTAGTTCAGAAATACCATACTATAAATGGACATAACTGTGAAGTGAAAAAAGCACTCTCAAAACAAGAGATGCAGACTGCTAGCTCTCAGAGAGGTGAGTTTGGAGTTGTACATGGTTATTTTATGTAACTGGTTTTCAATTAATGTAATTTAAGTAAAATATTTTTTAGGTCGTGGGGGTGGCTCAGGCAACTTCATGGGTCGTGGAAACTTCGGAGGCGGTGGAGGGAACTTTGGCCGAGGCGGAAACTTTGGTGGAAGAGGTAAATGACAGGAATGTTTATATAGAATGTGGTGTCTGTTTTTTTATTTCCTCTGTCAGTTGGCTTAAACACTTAACACGTGTATTCAGGAAAACATTCTCATCTGTTTTGTGTTCCAGGAGGCTATGGGGGTGGTGGTGGCGGTGGTGGGAGCAGAGTAAGCTTTGGGGGTGGTGACGGATACAATGGATTTGGTGATGGTAAGTGTATTGTTCGATTTCCCCCCCCCCCAATGTTATAACCAGCTGTAAGTCTTGCCTTCACCTTGGAAACCAAGTCTACTTGTGGTGATAATGTTTTCTACATTGTAGAGCTATGAAGAGTTAAAGGTTTTTGGTTTTCCCCACAAAATGATGGGTAGAAAAAAAAAATTCCTCTATATTTACCCTTTAAATAATCTCATGTCATGAGGTCGTGCAGCAGCTGTTGATGATTATTGAGAATTAAATGAAGATTCTGTTGTCAGTTGAGATGACTAAAACTGAATAAAGCAGTGGCCAACTAACATATCAGAAATCTTTTCAATCAACTGTAAGACTTTTCATGGCTCAGTAGTATCTTTTTCATGATGAAGTTTGGATGAGTATCCAAAATGGACCTGAAGAGAACTGTGGAAATTAACAAATGGCTGTGGAAGTTGCATTTTTGTGTGCAGGAAAAAATGAAGGAAGTAGCATGTAGTTACTTAATGTCTTGACTCTATAAGCAGATATAGTGATGTTGAGTTCTTTGGAACTATTTCCCAGTTTGGAACTACTCCATCAAAATGTTGGAGACAAGATCAGCATCTGGAATACTAAATATTTCAGATATGCGTTATGTGATTAGAAAAAAAGAATGTTCAGTAGCTTTGACATACATGTAAATACAGCTGTAGGTCTAGATAAAATCTGTAAACCAGAATTGTTTTGCGGGCTTTGCCTACTGAGTCATTTCAGTTCAGAGGAATAAAGAGGATGATACACAGTACTGACAAAGCCATTTGTGTAAAGAGGCAGTTATTACATGTAACGGGTGGTGGTGGTGGTACAGCATGTCTATGTGTTTTTGTGAGCCAGAATGAACTTCTAAGTATCGTGCTTCAAGGGTGTACATAAACCAACGTTTTGGGTTTTTTTATTGTTTGGACTAAATAGTTTAGATAAATTATGCAACCACAATGACTATAATACAGGGAAAACATTGTGGGACATTTTTATTGTTAGTTTTTGTTGGGTTTTTTGTTAAATGGACATTTTCTTACCAATATTTAGCTTTGGTGTATTTAGTTTGACTCTTCTTTTATTCAAAGGTGGCAACTATGGAGGTGGTCCTGGCTACGGCAGCAGAGGAGGTTATGGTGGTGGCGGAGGACCAGGATATGGAAACCCAGGTGGTGGATATGGAGGTGGAGGAGGAGGATATGACGGCTACAATGAAGGAGGAAATTTTGGTGGTGGTAAGATGCCAGCTTTAATTAGACACCTATTTTTTTAGGCAGGTCTGAGTTGTACATGCCTGAGGTATGATACTGCATAAAACGAGTAATACAATTAGGTCTTAATGCAGAATTCTATGTTACATAAGGAAAGTTCTTTTCCCTCTGGACCAGCTTTGATAAGGCTATACAACATTGTTTTGCCTGGAACTCACTTCTCAAAAAGCAGCAGCTATAAATCTGTGTGGAGGTAGAGCAGGAGAATTTTTAAACTTCTGACCATTTGAAGTATACTGCTGCTGTCAGATACCAGTTCACATCATGTAGATCACGTCCTCCTTGGTGAGGACTGTACGTCTAAGTTTCTATAAGCTTCTGTATTGTTTGCCTATGAAATGAGCTACTCCAGTTATTTTTATAAAAGCAGTTCTTTTGCCAATTACACATTGTCATTAGACTAATGGGAAGTCGCATAATTATAATACTGGTTTACAGCCTTAACTGGTGTAAACCTTTGAGTATATTTAAAATCTGTTAATATCTAACCAAAATACATCTAGCTATGTCCTGTTGTATGATCAGTTTAGCAGTGTTCTGCATTGTCAGTATTAATTTCCCTGCAGGGATTTCTGAATGATAAGGTTAATTTTTAAACCTGGGGTAATTTCTATGGAGGCCTTTTATGATAGACAGGATGTTTCTGGTAAGGGTATCCCACAAATACAAAAACAGCTTAGGTGCTTTACCAGAATTGCTGGAGAAGGAGCAGTAAGAACTCAAAAGGACTAGTGCAAGTTTGGGGAGTTACACTGCAAAATCTGCTGCATACTTTATTATACCCTCTGATGTCTATATGCAGCATGCCTGTTACAGTTCTGTCACTTTTTAGAGCAAATAAATTGTACGTAGTGTACATTATTGTCATACATGCAAAGCGTTGGGCAGTGGAAGAATGATGCTGAAACTCATGTGCTCTTCTGAGTTTGGAGGCCTTAAATTTGGCCTGTTGTGTTAACTTCAAATTGCCTACTCAAACCTGTATACATTTTCTGATGTAGCATGATGGTTTTCATCTTCAATGAAATATCAGTTCCTAATCTTCAAAATGCTAAGGATCTTCTGTCATTTGTGCATTTTGAGTAGAGGTGCTTGCAATTCTATTTTAAACTGTTTTAAACAATTACAATTTACATTTACATGGGATGTCATAATTAGGCAAGCTTCATGTCCTAAGTGTTGAACAAAAGTGGCTTTATAAATCTGCATTTGTTTCAGGTAATTATGGTGGAAGTGGAAACTACAACGATTTTGGCAATTACAGTGGACAACAGCAGTCTAACTATGGTCCCATGAAAGGTGGTGGCAGCTTTGGTGGCAGAAGTTCAGGCAGTCCCTATGGTGGTAAATACGATTTTGTACAGAAATTTTTTTTTGTTTAAAATTTCTTGTTATTCTTGTATTCCAATATACGCCCGATGTTTTGTAGGTGGTTATGGATCTGGAAGTGGAAGTGGGGGCTATGGTGGTAGAAGATTCTAAAAATGCTACCAGAAAAAGGGTAGGTGTAATGCATATTTATAATGATGATTACTAATGTACAACTGTTCACTGAGAGTAATAATTTTCTTATCCTGTATTCAACAGGCTACAGTTCTTAGCAGGAGAGAGAGCGAGGAGTTGTCAGGAAAGCTGCAGGTTACTTTGAGACAGTCGTCCCAAATGCATTAGAGGAACTGTAAAATCTGCCACAGAAGGAACGATGATCCATAGTCAGAAAAGTTACTGCAGCTTAAACAGGAAACCCTTCTTGTTCAGGACTGTCATAGCCACAGTTTGCAAAAAGTGCAGCTATTGATTAATGCAATGTAGTGTCGATTAGATGTACATTCCTGAGGTCTTTATCTGTTGTAGCTTTGTCTTTCTTTTTTCTTTTTATTTTCCCATTACATCAGGTATATTGCCCTGTAAATTGTGGTAGTGGTACCAGGAATAAACAAATTAAGGAATTTTTAACTTTTCAATATTTGTGTAGTTCAGTTTTTCCACATTTAGTACAGAGAACTCTATTATAACAGAAATAAAATGTAGTTTAGGGTGTTTCCTTGTTAGTCAATAGAGAGGATTAATGCATTTCTCAATTACTATTTTGTATTAATTTAAAGTTAACAATAGAAACACCTATTGATTTGCAGTCTTAAGGGGTCTAGTCTCAGTGTATATATGTAACTGTCATTGACATGAGTTACATAGGCATACAGAGGGAAAACATCTGTATGTTGCATTATAGTTTGTTTAGATGTATAACTAGGATTGAGTTACTCAAATTAGTGTTTGTGAATTATAGAACTAAGCTTTACCTTAATGAAAACTTCAAATTACTTTTTGGTTTGTGCATATTTTTTTAATTTGTAGTTCTGTATTAGTACTAGCGCTTCAAGAAAATAAGGCATGATAAATATTTTAACAAGACCAACTTTAGACACATTAAAGCTGTCTCCCGTCTCATTTGAGATGTATAAGGGATAACTGCAGTTGCTTAAGTCTTGGGTGAAGAGAAAAAGAAACTTGCTTTTTACCTTTATATTTATTGTAATTCCCGAGAAGTTAAGGTGGGGGGAATCAAGTGCCTGTTTCCTTGGGATATACAATGATTCTGTTTCAATAAAACTATACTTTGGGGAGGGTGGCTTGGAATTTTCATCCCCTTCCTTTGTCCCCGTTTCCCTCTCCCTCACACCAGACTGCGCTGTTTCAATTAAATGAGGCGTCATAGTGAGAGTAATAGGTGTGTTCCTCAATAACTTAATGGCTATATACTTTCTTGCATGCACCCTAGGCAATTTTCTGGACACATTCTTCTGACTGGGAGCCAAGGGTAGCACAGGTGTAATCACTGACAGTCCCAGGTAATGCGTTCCAAAAGCCCGTTCACGATGGGCTCTAAGTAGTATAGTGTTGAAGCTTCTGCCCTTGCGAATGTCTACGCTCAGCTAAGAGCTCGAAGATAAAACGAAACACGATCTAGTTGTATTTTACTGACTAGAAACACTTCCCACGATGTAGAATGGTACAGTCTTGAGTTTCCACAGGTAGAATGATAGTGTGTTACAATTTGATTTGATGCACTGGAGTAGCAAATCTTATCAGCACATATGGCTAGAAATTGTACTCGATTCTCACTTGTGACCTCCAAATTCAGGCACTACGCTCTGTCCTGTTCTCAGCTGATGTGAATTCTCTCTCGACTATTGCCAGGACAGAGCTTTCTGTCAATTCAGACTCAGAAGAGTAGGGACCCAGTCAATAGAAGAAATACTCAGACACTTGACAATATGCTATTGGAATTATTCACACCTGTTTCGCTTCTGGGTCAATGTGCAGTATAAGGTAAATGCGATTCCAGTGTAGGAATGAATCTGCAAAGATGTATGAAATGGCTCGAGGCATAATCAGTCATATTAATAATGAATTATAATTTTAAGAAGTAGTAGAAAAATGAGTGTGTTGTTTGAAAAAAAAAAAAATTAAACAATGTTATTTAAACACTGTTATTGGAGTGTATTTAGACCGCAGTACACCAAAACAAGGAACCGGTGTCAAGATGGTAGCCTCCAAACTGGATTTCAAAGTCTGCTTATTCTTTTCGTGGAGTTTTAAAAGATCTCTAAAGTTAAAGCAAGAATTGGTGATTTTAGTGAACGCTTCTGTTGTTGTACATACTAATTTGGGCTTGGGGTGGGGGGGGAGGCTGTGTTTCAATAAAGGCATTTTTTAAACAACCCATTTGGAGTTTGAAAACATTGAAAACTAAACCGCAACTCACTAGGGAGTGAGCCACCTAACTACCGACTTGCTTTGTACGTTGCTACGCCTAGAAGATGTGTAGACTTGTACCTGGGGCCTGCATCTGATTGCAGGGACAACTGGAGGATGGGGTTGATGTCCCTTCTGACAATTGATCTGGTATTTCTAAATTTTTTTAGAATGTATTGACAGTGTTCTTTTTAACAGGGCCTCTTGTAGCTGTACTGTGACAACAATGTTAACTTTGAAAAATAGTGTCATAATAAACTTTATGAACAAGATCTGTACGCAACCTTTTAAGAGATGGATGTAAGTGATCGCTTTGTAGGCGGGTGGGGTAGCTTAGCTGTTGTTTGTGATGTGGAAAAGCGTAAGGACAGTGATTAACCAGCTTTAAAGAACCTAGGATGTACTTCTTTGATCCATACTTTGCTAAGGAGACTCATAAGACAGGACTTCAGCAGCCTATTGAGTATGGAGAAGTCAGCATAATTAAAGAATGACAAGGCAGCAGGAGCAACAGCTTCAACTTCCAGAAAAGTGAAGGCATAAGATACTGTGCTGATAGTGAGCAGCTTTCCAAAGGCTAGTTAAATCCGCTTATCACAGCTGAAATATCGAAGAAAGTCTAGCAAGAGTTCTTCACCTTTTGGAACCTCCTTGAGTGATAGCTACTTGAGTTGACTCAAAATCAATAGGTCTAGCGTTTAGACCTGAAAGGAAGGGCAATGAGCATAGGTAAGGTTTGCCTTTAACATTTTTCATGAATTAAAAAGAGTAGCGGGAGGTTTTTAAACAAGGTAAGAGTAATTTCTTTAATTTTCAGGTTGAATGAGAAGCTGCTGCTTGACAAAATGGGGAATGTCTTGCACATCCTCTTCAGTTGAAGGTTTCTGACTGGGTAAGACTTGTAGTGCATAGTAAAACACTTGTTTAACCCTTATTTCCTTCTAGGCTTTCCTTTGCCAGCCTTTTAATATCGAGGAAAGCCTTAAGTACTAAGGAGCAAGTATTCCAGCATATGTCATCCAGCGTTTCCTGCTCTGGATGAGGGTTGCTTGCTGGCATAATTGCTATTCAAGAATCTTCTCTTCCTGGCAGGTACAAAACTGCTGTGCGTGAGATCGGCAAGACAGAAGTGATAAATGTCTTGAAACATGTGCTCTTAGTTTCTGTGGGGAGCGTACTGGGGAGGGATGAGGGGAAAGGAATTTTGTTTCTTTATAGAAAGAGGCGCCTTGCAGGAGCCCAGAAAGGTGAAGACACTGAAGCGGTTTGTCACAACTCTGTGTGTGATGCGCTGCTGCTGCAGTCATTCTGTAAAGGCGCTTTGCATTGCTTAGAGCAGTGATGTCCCTCCTAATAAATTAATCTTGGCTTACCAGGTGGGTTTGTATTTGTCCGTACAAATCAGAGAGTTCCCTTTCAGATTTTCGCTGCTTTCAGGCAGGGTAGTTTAGTGGAGGCGAACACTGTCACGTGATGCCCAGCTGAAAGCACGACTGCATTTATACAGATGAATGGCAATAAAAGAACTTTCCGTGGAATCCGCTTTTAGGCACGTTGGTTCTTAACTCTTGGAACACCTATTTCCTTTTCTGCACCTTCGATTGTTACAGGTCTGGGATATTTTTAAGTCCTCTGTATAGCAGACTAGTACCTATTTAAACTTACCAATACGTTACTGAGTCTGTGCACTACTTCTGTGATGCCAGTTTCTATTTTAGAGTTGGTTATGCTTCAGTTACTCAAAATAAAGTCTAACAGAACCTGTGCATTTCAGTTTAACCCGGGGCTTAGGCATGTTCACAGACTGATTCAAGCATTTAAACTTGTTACCTGCTGTCTGTAAACATCCAGAAAGCAAGCTCTTGACATTGTCACATACAACTGAAAGTTAACTTGGAAGTAATTTACAATGGCAATGTCAAGATTTTCATATAACCGGGAGCTACTTAATGGAAACCTCACAATGACTGTATATATTTTAAAAAAATCGCTGACAAACATTTTTGGGTAGCCAAGGCTGAGCCAAAATTCAAAACTGCTGCAGTAAGGTCCCAGTCTCTCCTTAGTGCAGTATGCTAGACAGCTTGTTGCTGAGGTGACAAGCTTGCTCTCTGACACCTAGAGGTGGAAAACCTTTGCCAGTTTTAACAAAAACTTTCTCGTTTGCATCCCGTTACTAGGCCTGTGTATAGAGCAAAGCTCTACCTTTCCCTAACGTCGGAGGATTCTACATTGCTGCAGACTTGTTCTGTGCTCCGGAGGGGTCTTTTTGCACCGTGTATAGAACGAGATACTCACTGTTAGAATTGTTTTCACACTTGGATTTCTCAGGCTCTTGTTAAACTAATTTGCTTAATTTCAATTATTCATACCCCAGTTTGTTCAGAAATAAACCTTGTCAAAGATAAACACATCCTTAAGGAGTGTTTCTCCTTAAGGTCAAGTTTCTCTCTCGGGTCAAGTGTATCTTTGTCCGAGAGGCACTTCCAAGAGTTAAGAACATTGTTTCATGGCTAGGTTTTTCTGTAGTGGCCGCTATTGAAAATAGCAGCCGTAAATGGAGACGGGGGCGTAAGGATGTAAAGCTAACGAAGGTTTGGTTCCTCAGCTGCAGGTCTACGGAAGTTTATTTGATACCTAAACCTGTGTGTTAATCTAAAAGCAAATGGTACTTCCAGGTAGTAAAAATGTGTTTCCCCAAAAGGGGCCCAGGTTGATGCAGATGTGCTAAGTGTTTCGTTATTATAGAACGCTGAAATTAAACACAGCATCTTAACTGTGATATCCTTTTAAATACTTAAGGCGGGAAGGGGAATGCTTCTAGTCTTTCAAGCATCAATTGTGTGCTGTACTGACGTGCTGTCTTTGGTTCCTGTGTTTAAGACGTTAACGTGTTTTCATATGCTGTCTACACTGCGGTGGAATATCCACTTGCGTATCAGTCTGTGGTCTCTGACAAGTGTCTGTATCTTAAATTGTGTGGAGCATGAAAGATCTTGAGTATCACTAAAATTCAGATATCTGATGGATGATTCTTTTTCTGCTGTGGGTGCTACAGGTTGACATCTCTATCTAAGATTAGCTTTTTCCTGAACTAAAGTAATGCAAGTATCTCCGTAGAAGAAAAATGGCCTTCATGTAGAAGATAATATCGCAAGATTGGAAACAGAATAATATGTTATAATAACTGGCAAAGACTTCAAGAGCAATGGTGCTAGTGTGCTGAAATCTTAGAACTTGTGGTTAAACAAGTTTAAAAATAGCATGGAAATTAAAAATTTCAGTATAGTCCATAATGGATTGAAATTTGTTAAAATACTTCAATTTTGTATCAGAATAAAGTGTATATTGTCAAATGACTTACAATCTAAAATGCGTTGCCATCACCTTTTTTCAGTGCTGTGAGGAACACAAAGCGGTCTTAAATTATTGCAACACCTTATGAGTTACAGGATCATCTTTCCCACTCGGGACTGCAAGTCAGAAAACCTTGGGTCAGCCCAGCTCCTCAGCTTTCCTTTTCACAGTTTTAAAGCTGAATGTTTTGATCAAGAAATAAATGGTCTCCACGTGGAGACGTGTCAGTGTATCAGGTCGCCATTGTGATAACGTTAGACTTGGCAATGTCACTACTCACTCTCATGCTCTGTACCTCAGTGATGATAATAAAATGAAGGATATAGTTTGCGATCTGATGTTTTCACATCTACCAAAATAATCTAATGTGAAGTATTTTTTTCCTTAATGATGTCGGGTGTTGCGGTGCGAGCACAATGTTCACTGTGTTCATGATATGAAAAATCCTGGTTTAAACTGAATGCAAGTTGTTGTGGTTTGGGTTACCTCAGACTGATTCTTTGCCTGGAATTCAAGCAAGGCTTCTGCATTAACTGCAGGGGTGTTGTTGTTGCTCTTTTCATCTTGGTTATGGAGTAAGTATCCCTGTATTAGGTTTTAGACATGCGGGTGGTACAAATTTGGTGACCCCTGCAAAGGCTGTAAGGATGCTGTTTGCCTTCGGCCTTTGCCTTAGTGCTAAAATAAGGAACAAATTGAAGGGGAGGGCAGGGGTTTACTGAGGTCTCTGTTTCATAGCCAATTTGTAATTTAAGTACTTAATTACAGCTAGAGAGAACATTTTCTCTGTAAGTCAGACATCTGACAGCCTAGTTAATGGCAGGGGGGAACCCAGGGGCTCTTCCTCTTTAGGTTCTCTGTGCTTTGCTGTCAAACCTACCTGTGTGTTAGAGCTACCGTGTACCAGTGTTGAAAGACTGTCCAGGGTCATAGCTTGGTGTGCTTCCTCCTTAATGCTTATGCTCTAAAATTGCCATCCTTAAATATGGATTAGAGCCTCTTGCTTTAAACGGCAGCAGCGTCTCACATTCCCCCAGTGTTCACCCAGGCTTGGCGACGGTTAGGGGTGTTTTCCTTCCTAGGCAGCGCTAGTGGCAAAGTCAATAGAGGCGCACTCGAGCAACAGCAGCAAGAAAAACGTCCCTCACTGCAATTAAATCTTTGATTTAATTTAGCTGGTGCTTGGCTGCCCTGGCTAGAGCAAATCAGCCTGCTTCGTCCATCAAACCCAGCCTCTAGGTTTTCAACCACTGGTATTGACCATTCACTCCAGAAAGAGGAGTGTTCTTGCAATCAGAGTATGTCAAGGACTGTGCGGTGGGATGGACTGACAGGCCGTTAACAAGGAAGAAGGTCAGTATAAGCAAGGTAAGCAGCCTCAAAGTGCAAGTTGGGTCACCTGGATTTACATTTCCCAACATCTTCCGCAAAAACACAAACGTTACTACTTGATGTAATGGGCGGGGTTCCTAGCATTTCCAGGGATGTTGGAAATCTGAGGCTATAGTTTTTTTGTGACTTCGCTGTATCTATCTGTTGCCTCAGATACAGACGTTTTGTGGGGCAGGACCTCACTTGAAATTCTGCAGCAAGTAAGACGGCATGAGAAGTTGTGTGGAACTGTTACTTTTCCCTTAAGGTAGGCAGGGCTGGAACATCTGACAGTCCCAGGTTTAGGTACCAAAGAGCTGCTTCTGGTACTGGCACTCGGCCGTTACACCTGCCTTTTAAAGAGGATACAGTCAATAGGACCGTGGTTCCTGGCATTAACGCTGCCCCAGAGCAAAACTACCTTCTTGGTGAAGCTGTTGTCACTGCTCTGCTTTCCTACCTCTGCTCTTCGCTGGTTAGCTAAGGCTGCGCTGCAGATGAAGCGAGAGAGAGAGCGCACCAGGGACTAGAGGGGCCTCTGCTATTCAGAATTGGTAAATGAGTTAACGGGAAGATGAATGACAAGGTGACAAAGACTGGAAATAAAAAATTATTTGGGGTAATAAACACAAAAGCTGATTGTGAAGTGTTACACTGATACTACTGTGACCAGCCGCACAATAAAATAGCATCCGAAATTCTGTGCATACAGAGAAAACCAAAACTGGTACCTACACAATCGTAGGCTCCAAACTAGATAACGCTATTCAGGTGAGAGGGCTTGGAGTCACCAAGGAGCTGTAGGAAAGCAGCAAACAGCACAGAACAGTCAAAACCAGGAGACCTTCCACAGCATCCTGTGACAGCATAATATTTGTCAGAACTAGGGCTTTCTGTACTTCCTCTTTGTGTAGTGGGGTTTTTTTTTTGAGGACACTCAGAAGGTCCATAAAAAGCGATATAGTATGGAATTGGGATTACGATAATCTAAAATCGTTCCTTTGGCTTTCACGGCCAGCCACGAGATGAGATGCTTTCTGCTGGATATGCAACTCCAGCACAGTTAAAAAGTTTGGGAAAGAAAAATCTCAAGATTGAATTCACCAACCACCACATCATTTTATTCAGCATTACTCTAATGTTGTGAATAATGAGCTAATGGAAGGCTGGCTATTAGGCTAATTCCTAATCCGATGTCCCTCTTTAAACCCTTTTTCCTACAATATTATTAAACAATCTTTGTGGGTCCTACTCTACCCTTTTTCAGTATCTCCAGTTCCTTCTTTTAAAAGAAATGTACCATAAGGTCTTGCAAAACAACTTGGCGTTTATTATACTAAGTGAAGTTATGCATAATATTGTAATAGACACAATATTCCTAAAATGACGTAGAGCATCAGTGGCAGGAAAGAGTTTTCACATTAAACGTGCCTTTTAGAAGTGTCATGGGAAGATGAAGGAAGACGATATGGTTTTTAATGTTCAGATCAATGTGTATTTCAAATTACAATGTGGATTTTTTGAATACAGAAAACGCATCAGCGATCAAGTACAATGAGTCCATTTGAAGAGTAAACAAAACAATGCTATTTATTTGCCCAATTTTTATTCTCTTATAAATCATAATTTGAACTCCACAATGCTTTTCAATTAATCGAGCACAGGTTCCAAACAGTGCAGTTGGCTGGCAGTCAGTACGCCTTTTTCCATAAGCTCCAAGTAACAGCAGTGACCAACGATGCTCGCTGATCGGAGTCAGGGACACATAGCGTACTTCTAGAACAACTACCCAAAAGTGTACAGAATTTTTAGTTGGAAAGACGCATAATGCTGACAATGTCTTAACTAACAGATTTTAAATGCCTTTGGAGGAAAGATCTCAATGAATTTAAGTAGTGTTCAAAGAGCAAGACAAAAATGATGTAAACTTAGCGTAGACTTGAAACGTAACTTTGCGTTACACAGTCCTCCCACATGGCAGCTAAAATTATGCTGAAGGAAGCGTTAGTAGTGCTGACAATGCTGTGTGATACATCTCTGCTTATTAAGCGTATTTGTTACATGAAGACTTAGCCTGGGAAAACTAGCGAAGGTTTCCCTTCTTTAGGGAAATAAACATGTATGAAGTAGAGTTAAAAAAAGTTTAATGAACTGATAAATCAAAACCAAACACTACGTATCAACTTTTACACTAAATTAAAATCATATATTAAATATAAAGCAAGTATAAATGTGTAAGAAAAATGGGAAACAAACACTATTGCATATTTATAAAAAAAAGTTATCAGAAGCCATACTGTTTGTCTTGCGAGAAATTGTATTTAGAAGGCTAAAATCATTTCTCTCTCTCTCTCTCAAATAGATCTATGAATATAACAAGAGATAGGAACAGTATATAAATATGGTATCTTTAAATATTTACATGTATATGGAAAGTAGTCAGAGTGGTGCTGTAAGAAGGAAATGTCTGTTATAAAAGTGAGATTACAAATTTTGCATACGTCCATCTGCATTACGCTATTAGTTTTAAACTTGCATCTTCCATAAACTGATTATTAACTCTAAAATTATCATTGCATAGAATTACTTGAAAAATATTACCTAATTCTGCATTCCACCTCACAGTAAAAACTATCAGGATAACGATACAAAAATAATGACTCGGAGAACAGTACCCAGCTGTGCTGCCCTTCAAAGTTTAGTCTCTGACTTCTTGCTTTTAGGAACAAGAAAGACGTTGCCATCTCTAGTTTGCTGCAGTGAATATTCACTAGGAGAGTAAGACTTTCCGTCTTCATCGCGTAGCATGCTGAAGACCTCAAGGTATAAGGTGGTTAGTTGCTTTTTCATTTGACGAAGGCTTTTGTCATGCTCTCCTTTTTCCTTTAGCAATTTCTCTTTCTCGTCTTTTAGGTTACTCAAGTCTTGCTCCAGTTCCACTATGTTTTCCAGTTTTCTTTTACGGCAATTTTGAGCAGCCACTTTGTTCTTGCCTCTCCTGCGTATATCTCGAATAAGCGCAAGCTGGGCTTCGTTGAACTGCTCCTTAGACATCATTTCATTGAAGTCATCAACGGGGAGATTGATGATTTTTTCAACAGGAAAAGGGATCTGCAGAGCTTTTGCTCTTTGCTCATCTCTTGTGAGATGAGCTTCGAGGTGGCTTGAAGGTTTATCTTTTGTGAACGGAGCTTTGGGGTGGCCTGGACTGGCCGGGGGTTCTTTCTTTGGTGTGTTTGTACACCGCAAACTAGGTGTTTGAGTGCTTGGCCCCACAGAAGAAAACACTTGATCCTGGAACTGCAAAGAGTACATGCTAGCATTGCTCTGCGGCACACTTCCGGGAGCACTGTCCGTGTCTTCCATTTCAGAATCGCTACAACCAAAAGTCTTATCTCCACAGGCAGATGATTCAACAGAGTGTTCAGGCGATGCTACACTAGAACTTGCATTCAGTGAAATACCAGAGTCAGAATCGTTACATTCTGGTACGGTTCCTGAGTGGTTGCCATTAAAAGCTTTACACAGTGAGAAATCAGAAAGATCGATAGGTTCACTTAGAATTTCCGCGAGTGACTGACCGATAGTGTTTGTTGTTGCTGTGTCACCGTTCCCCTTTGTATCAATAAAGGTGGTGTAGAAATCCTCACAGAAATCAGAGTTTGAAGGGGACGTGTCACGTAAAGAGTTCACACTCAGCTGGCTGGTGTCTTCTGGTGGCAAAATGCTGGAAAAGGGGCCCTCAATACCATCCAGGAAATCTGGACCACAGTTAACATCTTTTCTCATGATGGGTAATGAGCTGTAGTAATTATAGCCGTTGTGCATCTCTGTTGGCTTGGTTTCAGGGCTTGTGATTGTGCTTACCTCAGCCAGGTTATCATTTTCAATGTTAAGACACTACATGGGAAATGCAAGAGAGAAGTTGAGCAACACATCTCCAGTTGAGAAAACCTTTTTCTAGAACCCACAAACATTAAATATTTTAGCAATCCACATGCACAGAAAACAGGTATTACAACATTGCTGTAACCTAGATGACTACAACACACTTTTACTACAGAGGGGCAATCTAGGAAGAAGACTAGATACCTAAGCAAGAGTATGAGGCAACCTGTTCTGGACAAAGCTACTCAGATTAAGAGAGCAGAGCCTCTCAAACTCACAGCAAGACGCTGAAGAGACCCATTCTTACGCTATACGGAAGCTGCACGGAGCCCTCCTGTTCTGGTAAACTGCTAGTGGGGATCCTGGAGCTGCCAGGTCTGAACTTCCCACAAGCACCACTGCTAGGAATGGCATGAGTACAGTAAATGTAAAATTACTGAATGAGACTTAATGAGCATTACTAGCAAGCAATTACTTTTAGCACTCTTAATTTCATGTTATGTGATAGATTTCTTTTCCTCAAAAACCAAGATTCTTTTAGGATTTACTGAATGAAGCAGCTGTTCAGTGCAGAGAAATGTAATTCTCAGTGAAGTAAAAAGAGTACTAACGTGGAGCCTTGCAAACATTAACTCACCCCACATACTTTTAGTTAAGCTGGCTAACATCAGTGTGAGCGTTGAAGACTATTACATTCACAGGCTTTCACTGGCTACAAGACCAATGTTCTTTCCAACGGGGTGGCAGTTTCTTAACTGAAGCTGAAATTAGTGTGCCTGCTGTCCCCAAAGAATTAGGCAATTACCAAATGATTCTGTTTCTCTTAAGAAGGGACCACACACTGATTATTTAACCAGAGATCGTTCAAGGCGTAAGCTAGGGTTTTGAATGAAAGCGCCCTTTTTTTTTCTTTTCTTCAAACATAATTCGTAAAAGGCGACGCCCTCAATTTAATTATCACACTTCTTTCAAGAGATTATTCAATTACTATTCAGAATTACTGCAACAGATAATTTTGGTTTGGTTTCTTAATGTATTTTCAGCATCACTGCTGCCTCTTCACAGCCAATTGCCCTCGTTACTTATGTGGGGCTTTTAAGCCTACCACAGCAGTAAAGATTAGGATACTAAGAAAAGTTTGAAAAATATAAAAAGATGAAGGGAAAATGTAGAGTGGCAGCAAAAATGCGGTTCCTGCAAACTTTTTTTTTTTTTTAAATATAATTTGGATTGACAGGCATTCCACCGAGCATTCATCTCTTGTGTGAGCAGCATCATGAAGCATGGTGACGTTCTACAGTAATATATTTGAAAATAAATTTACTCAATTTTATAGTCAAATCTTAGGAAAATGTAAATAGAAACATAAGGATAGGAGGAAAAAACCCCTAGAGATCCTCTGCAATGCATGATTTAGAAATATAGTAGAGCGATTTTTTTGCTCCTTTGAAATATTCAGTTCATGTATGTTACGTAATTAGTTCTTACTGAACATATATAAACAGTAGTTATATAACTATACCTGACTCTTCTATGTATCTAAATATATGTTCTATTATCAACTTTACAAAACCTTTGCCTTAGATAAAAGTTGAATGCAAAAGTAACCATAAATGATTCACACAATCAGACACTGCAAAAACCACCAACATTTAAAATAATGTTTGTGGAAACAATTCCTGTTGTAGATCCGTAATTCAGAAGTATCCACTTTTAAACAGCTGAAATTTCAACCATGATCATGTTGTAACAAGTTCCATACAGCGGCAAACAATGATTTGCTAAACACGGGGAAGTTCCGATTGGGAAGATAGATTGTATTTTATTAAGGCCTTCTGATAAACAACCAATTTCCTTCCTTCCTACATGTTTTTCAATATATTATTTTTAAAAAATTAAAGCTTATATTGAGTTATAGACATCCTACAGGTGTAGAATCCAACGTGACAGTCATAATCACGATCTGTTAAGCTGTTGTTGTACTGCATTCTCCGAAACACCATACTCCTCCAAAATATCATGCTATTTTTTTTCAGGTGCTTATCATACTAAACCTTTACCTGTAACTCTGGAAGGGACAATAATTCTTCCCAAACTTGCTCTATGTTCTGCATATTCTCCGCATCAGTAAGTGGAACTAGAACAGGTGATTCAGGTGGCTGAGTTTGATCAGAGGAAATGAAGACTGGGCTGCTATCGATCTGAGCAGGAACCAGTGACTGAAATGCAGCTGAAGAAGCCTGGAGTGTTTAAAAAAAAATATTTAAAAAACCAAACAAAACAACAATAACAAGAAAACCCCCACATAAAAAAACCCACTCAAAAAACAACTTTGATTTTTCCAAAGCAAAAATCTGTTTTTTGGTGTTCTACCATTTCTGCAGAACAAACAGACAAGTATTTCTTAACAAAAGCATGTTTTGCAAACAATGGGGTAATACAAAAATATTCCCATGAAAGGCGTTTTCATATTAAGGAAAGAAATAGGGAAAAACCAAATCTAGAAACTGGCTGGTGAAAGGCTTATCCTTACACATCGAATAGTCTGAGTCAGCACATGGAAATAAAGCAACTCAAACGCAGTGACTCCAGAGAGCTGCACGAAGCTCACTGCAACAAACTGACCAAGTCCACTACCGCAGTAACTGGAATGGCTGCCATCAGCTGGCGTTACACACCGAGTCCTGGCTGCAGGATTCAGTAAGCAAAAAGAACACAAGAATACCACTCCACTCCCTCCGGACACAGCCCTACTTCAAGCCTACTACGCTGCTTTATTCCAGGTGGAGTCAGCTTGAGGACAAAACTCAAATCGTATCACAAATTAATGTTATGCTGAAGACAAATCTTAGTAAGAGAAGACATGAGACTGATCCCCTAGAAGACCACCTGTGAAACCGCTGTATTGAGCATTTTTACCTCATTGTCGTCTATAAATGGGAATGCTTCTGCCAAGAGCTGCATGCAGTCATCAAAGGACAAGGCCTCTGCTTCTGGTTTTGAAGTCTGTGTTGTCTAAATAGGAAAGTTATGAAAAAATGTTACTGCATCTTTGAATAACTGAAGAATCTTCCATTATAGCAACGAATGCAAATTCATTTTAGGTAACCACGAACATTATGTCTTCCTGTGAATGGAAAAAGGTTTAAAACGCACTCACAAACACATATCAGAGTTTACCTGTGAAAAACCGACTGGTGGCTCAGTATTTTCTGGCTGAATGCGCTGAGCTGGCTGAACAGGAACAAATTCACCTGTCTCTTCGTCTAACTCCAGCTGAGCCAGCAAGGCTTTCTCCTGCTCTTTTTGGAGCTGCTCTTGTCTTTCCTTTTCAAGTTTCTTCTGTTTCTCGAGTTCATACTCCTTCCGTCGTTGACTAAAATCAAAAACTTCACGCCTTGCCCCAAGGTCTACATCTTGCCTCCAAAGGATGTCAATCAAGTTCATGTCCTGTAATAGAAATGCTTTTTTTTAAGCAAGCGTCCTCCCCAGCAAAAGTGGTTTAGAACAATAGAAAAGCTTTTAATTTCTCTATTAAACAGGTAGACTCATGTAACTGAGGCTTATACTCTTAATCCTACAAAATTATCTAAATAAAATATGGCTCTATACGACCTTTCTGAAGTGTGTGAACTGATGGTTTGGTTGCTGAGGCCCGCACACAGGCTTATAGAAACTAAGCAATTTGTTACAATTGGTAATGTAATACATGAACTAGCCCGAGGATAAATATATTCTTCTTTCCTAAGTTAGCTCCTAGAAAACATGAAGCTATAGAATGAATTATGTCACATTAAGAAAATAATTTTTAGGAGAAAAGAACAGAAACTGGAAAGTTTGCCCACGTAAATTTTTTTCAGGTGATCTTATAAAACTGTAAAAGCTGAGTAAAAACATGACAAGGACTGTCTGAAGTAACTATAATAGCCATACTGCAAAACATATTTTAAAATATTTATGTTCCCATCCTGGTATTAAGTATTAATCTTAAAAATCAGCAGAACAGGGCTTCAGAGTCGGAGGATAACCTGGTTTCAAAGTCACCAAGTGACATAACATCACTGTAGCACTAAACACAATTATTAAGACTATTACTAAAAAAATTGTAATTTAAAGCGTAGTCTAAGTTGATGTTCTAAGTGCAGCTGGTTTGGAGCAGTTGTGTATAAACTAGAGGTCAATAAGCCTCAAATTTCGTTAATCAGTTGGCCTCTGGCTCATCACAGAGTCAATCATTATCAGACAGCTAACAATGACCTAAATCTCTTGGAAATCAGCTACCCCTTGCGTCTGCAGTGTTTCAGAAGGCAAATTAAACTCTGCTATTTAGGGAAAACCAACCCATTAATATTATTTGATTTGGCTACAATTTCTTTTAATTTATTGCATAAGGGTTTTTTTTTGGGGGGGAAGGGGTTAGTGGATTGTTTTGGTTTTTTACTGTTCAAATATTTGATATTCTTAAGGGCTGAAGTTTGGACTATTTTCTTCTGTGAAGAAAACCTAACATTCAAAAATCATCAATTTGGATGTCAGCTGATACAGAATTTTAATACTTGGTAGCCACATTTGTCAGATGGGTAAATGCCAACAATTTCTCGCTGGTGCCTGGGAGTTTTGATTTTATGGCATTTTTCATTATTCTTAAAATTACCCTTTAGCGGCAGCACACAAAAATAACGTTTGGTGTTGGGGACTGTCATCAGGCTAGCACACTACAAATAATATACCGAACACTACGTTTCATTTAAACAGAATTTTACTGATTTAGTTAGCAGTTCTACACCCAAGATATATTTATTTTGCCATCAGATCAAATTAAAATGTTCCCTCACCGCTAAAGACTATTTCCAAATAGAGAAGCAAAGTAACTTGAATGCCAAGTCATGTTGCCATTCAAAATGATCACTTCTGTACAACAGTTATGGCAAAAAGCTTTAGGGCAAGTCCACATTTGAACAAACCAATTCAGTATTCTCTTTTCTTTGTTAAAAGTGCTATACCATTAACACGCATATTTATACACTGCATGAACTACTTCTACCAGTTACTAAAAAAGTTACTTTTCTCTAAAATGGAGCAGTTACATAAAATATCTTTGTGTAACACAATGCAGGCATTCCCAAATCTAAGACATATTTAATATACCTTGCTGGGAGAGACCAAACTCAGCTTTAATGGCCAGCAATGAAGAAACTGAAATAATTACAGTGGCTGCCCAAGACAATGTTTGGTCTCTCCAGATTGGCAGGGTAAAACGAACTAATTAAGTTCTGCAGTAATTGGAGATATTGCAATATGGTATAGCTTCATTAAGGGCCAGTAGTTTACCAGCTGCTCACTGTCTCCTTCTGCAGCAGATTTGAAACTGTTTCCTAGTCTCAGAGCATTTGCAATATGTTCTGGATAAAACTGCAGGATCTGGATTTTAGGGCTCACTTCTGAATTATTCATTTACAAGGCACCATTAAAAATGTAACTCAAAAGATTTTTTTGCGTGTATAATGCACAAGGCTGTGAATTAACAGAGCTGTTTTCCCCCGAGTTGCAACAGACTACAGCACAAAAATAGCAGAACTGGTGCTCAGTTTCAGTTTAAATCACAAAAAACAAAAGTGATCAAAAAAAAAAGGTACAGAAGGCATAACATGTTTTCCTTAAGAAGAAAACCCACATAGCCTTAGTGCAAAAAACTTAAGGCACAGCTAGTTAAATCTGTCAGCCATACTACTGGCTATATTTATTATCAAAATATGTAGCTTTGAGTGCTGCCTCATTTGCAGGATGAGAGATCTCCAAAGATACCAGCTGGCCAAAAAAAAAAAAAAAAAATGCTGTGGCTGTACACCACCTCTGTGTGTGTGTGGCAATCAATTCAGCAAGCAGGATTATTTTTTGAATGAATATGCTTGCATGGTTTTCAGGATTTTCAGGATCTTGGGCTGTTGTTTGATTAATACGACAGCATTGATTGGCTCCTGTCACCATTTTTCAAGGGACCATTTTTAGCCTAGTATCTTGTCTCTGGCAAAGGGCTGAGCTTTGCTAAACAGTGTTGTGCTCTACCCCAGAGAGAGGTGCTTGTCAGGAGTAACTTATTTTATTTTATTTAGTTGTTGTGTTTGTGGCACTTAAAACCAAGAGTGTTTTTATTTTTTTTAAATTATCACCACGTAATTGGAAAAGAGCCCTCCTATTTTCAGTTTGAAAAGTTCTATATAAATACAGCAGAATTAGCCTTAACTTCGAGTAACAATTCAAGTAATTCCTCTTCACATGAACGGGTTCTATGGAGGAAGTGTTCTTCTGTTCAATATGCTAATATGTAATATCATCAAACAGCACACTGATTTAAATATTAACCTGCCATTTAACACTTATCTATAATTTCAGCCAGTGCTTTTAGTAATACTGCCCTTTTTAAGAAAAAAAAAAATTCTGGGCATTAGTCCAAAGCCTCAGGTCAAAGTTAATGGAGTCAACGTTGACCAGTGATTCACTAAGGTGAATCACAACCCCCAGCATGAGGTGATGGAAAAGAACTAAAAAAAGAAATAAAGAAAACTGCAGTCTAAAGCAAATATTTTGCAATTTTGTTCCTTCAGCCTTCCCACAGCCGCCTTCTTTAAATTATTTCTCTGCCTTTTGAACACTATCACACACATAGAGGTATCCACAGACACAGGCAGGCACTCTATTTTAGGTTTACCACTGAAGCATTTTCCCCCTTCCACTGTGAAAGCATCAAAAAATAACTGTGTATTTGATGCCTGGAGTGTTTAACTAAAGCTATTAAAAGGTATTTTACTTCTTGCCTGTGCAACAGCTACCCTCTAATTTTTAGATGCCTCAACATGATGTGCTGGTCTCAGAAAGATTCATCTGGAGGGACGAGCGAGCACAGATTCGCATCTGAACTGGAGCACGTGCACTGAGAGTCCTGTGAAAGATTCATCTGACCCAGGGCTAGTTGTTGCCCTTCGGAGCCACGCTAACCTCTTCCCTTAATATCAGACATATTTACTGTAAAGGCACCACCGGTCCCTCATGTGACGGAGTCCACAAATGCCCGTTTGTTCTTTCCTCTGTTGTGCAACTTCTTGAATTGCATCAGAGGAAACGATGGTTTTGGCAGAGCCAAGAGGCAGTGCAGGAAGAGCCAGGCCTCCCCTGCAGGAGGAAGGACCTGCGCCCGGGAGGGATTGCAGCCGCGATGCTTTCCCCTAGTCTAGAGCTCAGCTCTTTTCCACTGAACACCAACGCCTATTTTAAGGGGAAATATATTACGGTATTTAATGTGTGTGTTACCGTTGTCCAACATTTCTAACTTCCAGGAGAGTAATGTTTTTAATATTTTTCCCAAGCAGACAAATGGCGATTTGATTTTATTTGTAATATTTTCTTCACAATTTTGTAAACAGAGAAAGAACTTCTCTCAACAGAGAAGGACATGCTTTGCTTTCCCATGATCCATGTAAGCAGGAGGTGCCTTGTACTCATGGTTTGATTTTTTTTGTTCATTTAGAGATATGCTCTTCCAACCACACTGATAGCTTAGTCTGGACATATAAAGGCACTTTTAATAAGATAAACATAAATGTTAAACAATTCACATTAAGCCACCATCTGGCCCCCAATGGAAATTTTCATGTTTTAGATTTACATATCAGCATTTGCCATCTGGGCAGAGTCTGTTATACATTTTATGAGAAAATCTCTGACTACATTGTAAAGTTTGACAATTAACTCTTATTGCTCCTAAGCAAACATGTTTGCAGTAGGGTAAACGAAGGCAAGAAACCCTGTTTTCATGTTAGTTTCATAGACTGACGCTTGTGCTTTAAACAAAATGGTAATCTTTTGTTTCCCCTGTGTGGTTTATCTGACTGGTTTTGGTTTTGTTTGGAATATAAACCATTTACAGGTAGCACTGGTGAAGTGGAAACATCCAGTGGCCCAAGTGTCAGCAGAGAAACAATCTCAGAAAGCACTCTCAGACAGCACTTTCAACCCATTATTAGCTATCCCCTTACTACAGAGCACATCGGTGGGTTTTGTGCATTTACCTCTTAAAGTCATGCCTTTTGCAACATAAATTGGGATAGCATTAGCAGTACCTCTCACCAGACAAGGATTTTTTTTCTTTCCCATGATCCATTAGCACCTAACTCCAAGAAGAGAGAAGATTTCACATGCCAGCATGAACAAACGAAAAAGCAACAGAATCAATAGATATTGCATCCAGCTGGGGAGCTCAGACAGGAACCCACAAGCAACAAGAAGACACTCCTATAGCTTATCTACAGAAAGAAAACTTGCAAAGTAACCCCCAATTCCTATTTGCTTTTCAGAAAGTGAAAGGAACTAACAAAAAAGCACCTTAAATTTTTTGCTGTATTCAAAAAAAACACGTGGGAAGTGAGGATCAAGGACCTGAGACACTCCTAGGTAAGAATGAAAGGGAGGGCGATCAAGTAATAAAGCAAGTGCAAGAGAAGGAGCTGGAAGCATCTTATCACTTAAGAAAAATCACAGGCTGTGGAAGCAACAGCTGAATGTCTTCCCCTCGTTATCCTCAGGAGGATCTGATTTTGTTCAAGCAGGTTTTAAGAATGATTTCTAAATCACTCAATGTTTTCAGATGATCTCTGAAATCCCCAAAACTAGTGGTTTGTTTTCTAAATCTTCTTCAAGGTAAGTTACTTATTTAATTACAACTCATAATTACAGAAAAAAATCCTGGGCACATAAGCCTCATGCTTCAGAGAAAGCACAGAAAGCAGATGAAGTTATCCCAACACCATAACTTTTTAAAAACAATTGAGTTTTGAAAGCTGACCCATAATTTTCAATCCCTTACAAGTGGAAATTGAAGAACAGAAGTTAATTCAAGAACGTGGAAGGGACAGTGAGGACATGAAAAATTTGAATGAGCAACTGCCCTTAGGAGAAGAATGGGGAAAGGGAATGGCAGAAACTATTTACTCTGGAGGGCAGAGGGGTACAATAGCAATTTTAGATGTCTGGATTTAGGATTTGGAAATGTGACAGGACAGCTGTCAAACAAAGCCATGTGACAGCAACCTGTGATTTGTGAATGCACAAGGTCAAATCCCTGACTGCCCCGTGGAGCTGCCTGCTGTCCCACATTCTTCACCAAGACCTTCCAGGCAATCTAGGAGGAAACAGGGTGCTTGGGTGGGCATGAGGGGGTGTCTTTTTCTTTCATACCTGTGCCACTTACTACTGGTGTGACTGGACTGACACTAAACCAGCCTACTTCTGCTTCTTGATGCCCATTTGCCCTAAAGAGTCTTTGGATGCCTGATATCTTGGTCTGCAAACTCTTTTTAAGCCCCAGAAGGCTAACTTACCTGAAAAAGGACTCTAAAAGGGTTGGAAAGCCACAGCTTTAAAGAACTTATGTTGTAAGAAAATTTCCACTCCATGTCTATATAAGTACGCCTGTTGAAAAATGCTGACCATGTGTCTTGGGACATTCTTCTGCCCCAAGAGAGACATATGAGATAAGCTCAGTCCCTGAAATGTAAGTGTTTGTGAACAAATTTCATTTTCTTACTCGAGAAAGAAACCTCTAGAATGCTTTGCCGGGCCAGGGACAGAAGAAGTCTTGGTATTTCATTACCTAAATGTGTTTAGCCTCTGTTTTCTCCTAACATACATCTCATCTTTCAGACTGTACCTCCACTGTATTCCAGCAGGCTCTCCTAGTAAATGCCAAATTGTCAGGATCTACTCTTATAAATTAGATTAGTTGAAAAACTCCTTGGCTGGATTGTCCAGCATTCTTAAGAAAGTTTCACTACAAGCCTCGTCTGGGCATTATTCTGACAAAGACAGGGAGAGGCTCTGGATGGCTGGAAGGACAATCTTCCCCTACAAATGCAATTCTGGACACTACCCACCCAGTCTCCTAACCCTCACTCCAGAAATAACTCCTCTGAGAGGTGGATGATTTATGTATTTCACCTGAGTATCATCTTCCAGGAATGGTATCAACAAAGCCTATGACTGTAAGATCTGTACAGCTCCCAACATGATGGTTTTCCCATACGATACATCCTATGGCAAGCAAGCTTTCCAAACTGCCAGGGAAAACATATACCTCATATATTCTCCAGTAATAGTGGAAAGACAGGTTTCTTTAAGTCTGAAGAATGTAAATGAGCAAGAATGTAACTGCAATAAAGAATAGCTGTTGTAGGCTGTTTATGGTCATTAATGTATTAACTTCATTCCAACTCCAAAAACTGCAAAATCCTAATGCTAACAGTAGCACAAGACCAGAGCACGTAAAGAAAAACACCTTCATCAGAAAGACAGCAAAGAGAAGGAAAAGGAGGGACATAAAGAGCAGTTTACTTCTTCACTTTGACAATAGTTTTCTCTTTTTCTGCAAAATCAATCAATCCTCACCTCCATGCCACTCCTTAAAATACTGAACATGCACGAGAGCCTCACAGCACTCCCTTCCAGCCTGGGGCACAGCAGCAGGAACAACATTCTCCTCTCTGGCTCATTAAATATCTCTGGAGTCAGAAAAACATACATATATCCTTTTCCCAACACATTCTGTCTGCCTTGAGGTTACCATTTCTGGTACAACAGATCAGGGGATTCTTTCTCAGTGCTACAGATCTTTTTGCAGAAGATTATTTGGTGCTCTGTCTCAGATGCTCCAGAAGTAGCTGTGTTTTTCTAAACTGTTTAATCAATACATATTATAGGAGGTAGCTTTAAAATAAGAGTTTAATATAGAGTATGTGGTTTCCAGGGGCTGAATGGTCCCAAGATCGATCCTGCCTCAACATCTTTAAAAAAAAAAAAAAATCGGGGGGAAAAAAAAGCTGAAACCCACTGTCTCATTTGCATAGCTTACAGAAAGCAAAGTCTTAAACCTGACATTGGTAATTATTTTCTTTGTACAATATCTGATTTTTCAAAAGGTATTCTCTAGTATTTGTGGCCAAATATGTCATGTATTGTATCTGCTCTAAACTCCCCTATTTCTGCCTTAGCCTAAAGGAAAAGACAGAGTGAGGTCTAATGTTGTGGGCTGATGACGATGAACTTTTCTTGAATAAATTTAACTATGCCCATATTTACAAGCGCTACCCTGGCTACTAAGCAAAAGCCAAAAATGGTCATGGGTGTCATCCAGCTTCTTCAGACTTAGTCCTAAATCTCTTGACGTCCCAGAGTGCTTTCTGGAACATCAGTATCTAAAGCAATGAATCTTACATGTTTTCAGAGCTTTGCTGTTTCAGTTAGATGGGTTCCATTCTTCCCTTTTAGGTCTTAATTATATTGTGTTAATCTAAATTTCACTTTTCCACAGTATATTTGGCTGGTATGACTGTTGTTGTCCGTTCTACTCAAATTCTGAATCCCTCTTTCAGCTTAACAGAGCCATTTACTTGCTACTTCTTTATCTTGCATCAGCAGCATTACAAAATAATTAAGTCAATAAGCACACAAAGTTAATATGTATTCAAGTTACAATCTATTACACAAGTTGCATAATGAAATTGGGAGGCTTGCAAAAATATGGGATTGTTTTATAAAAGAGTGGGTTAGTCTGCCTATTTGTTTTTACATGCACATCAACAAAACTCTGCTGTGTTGCCCCAGCAAGTAAACCGAGTGATTCTGTTGTGGCTGACTTTCTAGCTGTTGTCTAATCACGACGTACTGCACCTCTTAACTCCATTTTGAAAGGTATTCAAATGGCAGCCATCTCAGACAGAAGTCTACTTCATTTCAGGAAAAGCTGGTCTTGATGCCTTGATTTGTGTTTGGGTTTTTTTCCTCCCAAGTTAAAACTGCATCATAAGAAAACCAGCATTTATTGAATTTTGTCATTTATACAGCACAAAAATCCTTACCCTGCATGTAAACAAATAATATAAAAAAGTATACAGCATCTGAAAATACTGCAGATCTTTTAACCATAGGAATACAAAAGCCTTTGTGTCCCAATTCATTTTATATATTGAACCTACAGTACTTGAAAAACAATTACCTGTTAAATGATTACCTTCAAGCTACCCTGCTGTACCCAGTCAGGCATGTACTGTGTGTGGACATTGCCACAGGCTACTCATTAGTTTATCTACAAGAGGATTTATTTATAATAATGGCTCAGTCATCTGGGAAACACAATCCAGTCAAATTATAGCATGCTCTTCTGTCCAATGAAAGAAACCGGGAAGCAAGAAAAGATGAACATAGAAACAGGGAAAAGAACCTAACAAAACTGCAAATAACATTTACTAGGTTGTATTAACCTTAGGTTATAACCTATTAGCCACTATTTTGATTTCATCAGGATTACACACTTTTTGGAAAAGTGTGTTTCAAACCAAACATGAAAACATTGTGTTTGTTGGTGGCTCAAAATATTCTCCAGGATTATTTAGAATCTTTCTTGAACTACACGTTTTCACCGTACTGGGATCTTACTGTGAAGTCCCCATTTTTAGCTGTCATTTGGCTGATGGCTGGGCAAGTTATGGGGACAGACACCAGATGGGTCATTACAACTGCACTACAGCCTGGATGGGGAAACCATGCTCCAGTATTACAAGAAGCATGTCTCACCAAGTTTCACTTCACTGATCTCACAAACAACTAACTTTGTTGTTGTTGTTCGTGGGCCAAACTACAATGGCAAAGCAACTGGAGCATCTGTGTGGGTTAGAAAGCAATGAGGTTCACTAACTGTACTGCCAGCACACATCCATCAGCCCTCCTTCAGTAACACAGACATCTACTCCGTAAGGCTGCCTCAAGGAAATTCTTCCACGCTTCCAAGCTGAGCTGACAAAGAAAGAGTAAGGATGCTTTCAAACTCAGAACTCGTCACATGAACACCTCATCAGCCTAGAAGTACTATCTTAAGACTAAAAGCTCAAGAATACAGTTACATTGCAGGGAATACAGTTTGCTCCAGAGGTGGTCAGCTGTGACGTGTTCCATATGTGTCAGCCCACATCTGGAAGAGTATGTAGGTGCCTACTTCCCACTGCAGTCTGTGGGGCACAGGTGTTAAATACCTTCGTGGATCAGAGTCTTGCAATTAATGTGCACTTTTCACATACATAATTTATATAGATAATGCTGGGAATTTAGTGTCAGTGCACAATTTTGAATAAATAAGCAGGGTCAATTTTTTTTTGAGCGTTCAACTTCAAATACACTTGGAAAGGTTATTTAGTTTCTACAAGGGGAAAGAAAAAAAAACAGAAAAAAGGCCAAAAATACATTGCTATTCAACTGCTCACCACTGAACAGTAGAGGATCATAACAGATTTGAGGAAGGGAGACCCAGTGTGGCAAATTTTTGCTGTGGTAACACTATCTTTCCAAACAAGTAATTAATGGTTAAATGGTTTATTTGACACCGTGCACAGCCTTCCTTACCGACATACTACAGACAAGCTTCAGTAAATAACAAGACCATTCAACTGTGTACTGATGACCAAAAAAAGCTCTCCCTAAATTTACATGAAACATCATAGAAATTGTTACTTAATTTGCATGAAGGGAGTTTGTATAGCTTTTCCGCTTCCTCCAGCCACACCAAGATACATGATGAGAGTTGTTTTTCCATAGAATGAGGCAAGGATAGATTTTACTCATTTTCTTAAGCACTTTAATTCACATATTTCTCAGCAAAAAGCAATCCTCTAAAAGTCATCAACCCCCACAAAGGTTTCAGGAAGCTCTTCCACTTGAAGGTCCTGCAAAGTTAAACAACTAAACCAAAAAGCTCAAGAAGGGCCAACATGTCAGGTGTCCACATGCCAATTTATCATTTTTGTACACAATGACAACTTTTGCGTAAAAAAAGGTAAACCCACTGAGGAACTGAACCACACTGTGTGCAAAAGTAAAGCTTTGTTTCTGTGTGGTGCAATCCAGCCCTCACTTTTTAAAGTCCTGTGTAGTACTCAATTTATAAATTTTGAAAGCAAAAGGAGCTAATTCATCTTCCAAGGCATGAACCAGCGCAGGTGAGGGGTTTTATACTTCTTACCAAATTATGTAAAAGCAATATTTCTTGATACCCTCAAAAGAACAACAAAACCCCCAAAACTCAACCATCGGTCATCATGTCCTTCCACCCAAATCAAGAGCCTTCACTGCCCACCACTGTCCTTGGGGCTTCCATGTCTGTCCCCTTGGAGTACACAGGAGGCTCACCGGCTCACAGTGCATAAAGCTGATTATCACAGGGCTGCCTCTTTCAGCTTTTTGATTAAATGGGTAGATGTACCTAAGAAATCAAGGTAGAGGCCAATTCCTGACATGTGTCCCCTCACACATTCTACCAGCACCTATGATGGCCAAAACAAGACTGTTTGCCACAAATAATAGCTTTTGAAATCCCTCTCTTTTTGGAAGGGGCCTGAAACACTTTTTTTTTTGGGTTGGGGGGGGGGGGGGGGGGGGGGCTATCCAGTTTGCAAGTATATTACAGTACAGTATATTTAGCAGACTGTTTCCAAAATCAGCATTTACAGCTGATTTTTCTAGTAGAAGACATTACAGAAGATTTGATTGCTTTCCAGACGTAATTAGAATCAATTTGTTGAGCAAAAAGGATAAGATCACTTGTAAAATAAGAAAATACGGAATGCAAAGAAAATGTCAGGTTCGGATATTAAACAGTTTTCTGCCTTTGACCAAAACACTTCCTTATGCCTCAGTAAATACTTGGAAAAAATCAGATTATAGCAAATTATCAGTAAAAATTGCAAGATTCTAAAATTTCTCTATAGCATAGTTAATTCAGACAATGAGAGATAGAGATCTTGTTAGGGTAAATCACTACTCAGAGAGTCGGCTACGAACTGTTAATTCTGTCATTACTACTTGCACTTTATAAGACCTTGTTCACCATCTGCCATATACACACACAATTTATCAAAAACTTTCATCCCAAGCTTCATTTTGAATTTAAAATAATTCTATGGCTCTGACCTTAGTAACAGAGTTTTTCAGAATAATTTAAAGCACTCCATTAACAGTTTCATTATTTAAGTGGTTTCCATTCTTTGTTTTGCCAGCAAAAAGAAACTTTGAGAGATGTTCACACTAGTTATCAGCTGGGCAAGGGTTCCTGAGAGTGGTAGGTGCAGACTAGATTCCTGAAGTGGCAGATGATAAAGGATCACAAATCAAGCTGGAAAATGTTCCACAGAACTACAACATTCCACTGAGTCACAACAATTTATACTAGTTGAAGAACTGACCTGATAATATTCTAGTTCAAATACTAAAACCAAATTAGAAAGCACAGTATCAGAAGTCACCGTGCTGTAATTCTCTCTGTTACGGCATACACAGCTATAAGGCACCTAAACATGACGTGCATTTCCATAACCAAAGAATTCAGTTTAAATAATTTGGAAGACCAGCTGTCAGAAGTTATGACAGTTTCAAATATAAGTTCTGTTTTACCATATTATGCTATTTTGATAGTACCGTTTTTATTACTGAAGTACTTCCATTTTTATCCTTAGGTATCTTAAATCCTACTTGTTCCAAAAGTTTACTCAGGTTTGATATATTTTACAAGTATCAGTGGGACAATCTTCCAGAATTCCTCAGGTGACACAGACCTGCTCAAGTCCCATCTACAGTAGGAAAAAAAGTGCAAATATAATCCAATGTTATAAAACAGAAAATATGTCCGTGCATCTCATGTCAAATAACTCACAGAAGATTGCACCAGGGTCTACAGCATGCTTGTTCCAAGGACACTTAATGACTGTATTATCTGCACTGGTGCATAGGTATCAGTCACCACTACTGCGATACTGGTGAAGACAATCGTTAGTGTAACAAGCTGGGCTGGAATACTCCCATTAACACACCTCGGATGACCTCTGCCACTAAAGTCTCCGTCTTCTCCTTCCAGCCATGAAGCTTCTCAAAAATTGTTACCTCTCTGAGCTGAGCTGCAGCAACCTTCAGAGCTGCCTGCCCACCCACCCCTGCCACCTCTTTTGCCCATCGTTTTATTACCCACCTGACTGCAGAACATGTCATCTGGCTACATAACTGCACGCAGTCTAACTGGAAATACCCTGTTTTAGGACAAAATTCAGCCTTCTTACCCAACAGCATATAACTTAACCAAACAGTTCCTGAAGGCAGAAAGAAGAAATGACCAAGCACCCAGGCCCAGGCGTCACAAAACACAGATGCCAGCTGCGGAGTGGACAGAAAGACTGGCCATCTTACATGGGAGCAGGCAGCATTCAGAGTGGCAGACCTGCATCAACCACGTGCTGTCTGGGAATTCTGAATGAGGATCTTCCAACAGCCCAAGCAGTACAGGAATTGCTCCACTCTAATTATAGCAATAAGTAGGGAGGTACTAATTTTACCACAGGGGTTCAAACAAACAAAACCCCCAGGATCTTTCTATCATAGCTCTTTATGGCTAAACAGCAGTGATTATCCGAGCAGGAAGCAAATCAAAGTCACAGCTTTTCACATAACTCAGCTGTTAGAAAAGTCACTGCTTCAACATTTAGTGTGCATTAATTTCAAACACAGCAAACAGGCACACCCTTAATCATAAAACAAACCTCCTCTTAAAAGCAGGCTATCAACCAAGCTCCTTCTGAGTCAATTTCTCAAGTACGCAAACTTTGTTTTGCGAGCAGTCTCCAGGAGTGGATTTTTTCCTATTTAACAAGAGACAGCATGTAAAACCAATACAGCAAACAGCAATAAAACTTTGAAATTGCAAGGACAGAGGTGGGGGCAAGGAGGGAAAAGTTGGTATCTTTACATTTCATAGTCATACAGAAGACACTTCCTTAAAAGGTTTGAAAGAGATGGTTTCAAACTGGTCTTACATAACTTGTTGCTGCAACATCAAACTTAAAGGAACTTTCTTTTCCTTTTTCTTCTCTTTTTTTAATTGCATTGCTCAGAATAATACTGCAGAAGTTGGACTGCAAGTACAAGGTTGGGTGGTCTCAACTCCCTCAGTACTGCAATAGCATCAACAACAAAGACATACTTCTTGAAATGGTTTAGTTTAACTGTAAAGATAGGAAACATTAATCGTCATTTACAGCACCTTCAAAATAACTTAGCTAAAAATAAACACTATTTTATATTCCTTCTTCCCAGTATAAAAACTGCAGCTAATCAGACCAAAATCAGAAACCTAAACTGACATAATGAAAACTTCAACCAGATCCGTAGTAGATAAATTGTACCCACGTGAGTATTATTTCTAAGCTATACCCATTCTACTACAGCCTTGCCAATTAGTACTTGTGCTAGGGATTACTAATATACCACTGAGCAGCTGTTATACTCTGCTGGTAAAACAATGCTAACTTAACTGAGTTATTAACACTGTTATTAACTCCTATTGGCTTTCCATCATCTCCATGATCAACATACCAAAACACTTGAATTAATCCTTTTAAAGTGAATATTAAAGTAGAAATTAAGAGCCAAACACAAAGCCCACGTATCAACATGTAACTTTAGAAAATCAATGTGGCAGTTAAAGAAAACTGAGCAAATATTTTGCCAAGAATGCAAAATGGCTAAGACAGAAAACAGAAGATGCTTCATAAGATGAAGACAAATCCCCTTCTGCAAAGCAGTCAAATAGTTAAACATTTTTACTTTAACTTCATGTTGTTACAGACTGCTTGGTTATCCAAATTAATGTTTAATTGAAATGTATGGTTCTGAGAGACTTTGCTTCTATTTGAAACAGGCACTGTTGGGCTATGCATGTCAAGGTGAAACTAAACTGATATTAAAACAAGATACTCTGCTGAGGAATGTATTTTTTTATTTCCTTATTTGAAAAGGTGGTAAAGAGAAATTAAGAAATATATATCTAAAAATCACTGAAACAAAGTAATCCTGAGACAGAGGTGTCCCTGTGCTTGCTTCAGTACTGTGCTGCACAGAGTAGTAATACTGTTCTTATACTTTAGAAAAACTTAAACGCTATACGATCAACTAACTTCTTGCTACTGTCAATTAATACGTGACTGTCACTAGCTTTGCTTTTCCTGTACAGAAAGCAGTTACTGGATAGGAAAGATAAAAGTACACAATGCCTATCTCTACTTGAAGTGTATTTGCCGGTATCTGTTTCAGATAAGCCTTCCATGGTTTAATGCAGTTTTATACACCACAGATAGCATTGCTGGCTTCATTTTCACTGGCTGATTTAATTGTTTACCTTAATAAAACAAATATGCCATAAAAGTATTATTGTTGAGCAACCCTGAGCAGGATTTCAGTTCGCTGTGTATCAGTCATCTTTGGGTAACATGAATTCAAAGTCATGACTTCCAACTCCTCCTACCTGACTTTTCATTGGTCTACATAGAAAGACTTGCATAGGTAGCAGATGGAAGTGTTTCCAAAACCAGTTAAACTAGATTATTACCGAAAAAGAACTAATTTGGCCAACGCACTGTATTCTCTTCCCTTCACCTAAAGCCATATTCTGTGGCACAAAGTCCAACTTCGGTATAATACACAATCAGAAAACTGAACAGACTTCAAACCCTTTCAAGTTCTCTAGGAATGTGCTATATTGAAGTTATAGGTTACTTAGGGTTGGAATGAGATGGAGGCCAAAACAAACCTTAACTAGGTGATTAACCTGGAGACTTTGGAGGACTTGTTGCTGGCTGCAATTCAAGCACAGCAGCAGGGGATTAATATTTAGTTCATGCCGACAGGTTACTGCCCAGACTTGTACTGCACTAGCCTCAACCAATACAATCATTGCAAATACATTACACTTTCACAAATTGGCCTAATTTTAGTGAATGGTTTAGTCATTTTAAAGCTTATTTTCATAATTTCAAAGGGAAAAAAAAGGAAAGAAGCAGTGTTCTAGACACAAAAATGAAACATTCCTTCTTTCCAATGAAGCATACATCCAGTGTTACAGGCATGGGCACAGCTGGTGTCATTTACTGTCATCATCTGAACTTTCTACATTCTCTCCTTCTCTCCTAAGCTCATCCTTTTCTGGGCCTGCAGTTGACTCTTTTTCACTTTCCTTTAAAAGTCTAATGTATTCCAAAAAATTTCAGTGACAAACTCTGACAGCTTTTGCTGTTCTGGAGTTCGTTGTTCTATTGAAGGGCCAAATATAATAAAATTTTATAACTATATAGGAAAAATTATATTTAAAAAAACAGTATGAATTGATTTTACTGAGAAAGTGAATGACAAATATTTCACTTCGCTCCTTCCACTTCTAGTGTTCCTCAACACCATCTCACAAAGCCCAGCATATTCCACAAAGGTACCTAAGATTTCTTTAACGAAATAAGTATGTTCAATATGCCCTTGCTACATTCATTTCAGTCAGGATCACAAAAGTAGCAATACCTATCCAACAGATATTTTTCTACTTTGCAAATTTAAGATATAGAACTTGAGGAAAAGAAACCAAACAAAATCAAAAGGTTATTCAGGTGCAACAATAGATATAATAACCTGACACATTTTTAACAATATCCTTGTCCTTCAGGATTATACATAACCTGCTGCATTCTTATTCAGGATAAGTACTATACCATCTCTATTTTTTCAATTAAAAAAAAAGAACAAGAAAAAAAGTAAGGGACAGAGACCCAAAATTTATTCTTGCCCATGAACGTTAGTGGGAACTGTATACAAACCTTCCTCACCACCCACACAGTGCTATAAAAATGTCTCAAGTTCTTTAAAGCACACAAGATCATCCAGCTGCCCTCTGCTTACACTGAGTGGTTTTTTTTTGTTCCAGTTTGGTCTCTTTCAAATATTTCCCAACAATCTTTCAAAGCCAAACTCTTTTCCAACTTTAAGTCCTAACCACAAACTTCTTCAAGTCGTATTTTCAGAGACAATTAACTTCTTGCATTTCCATCAATTTCCAATATAACTGTAAATTCTTAGCACATTTTAAAAACAAACTACAGAACAGTGCTCATATGATGGATATTTACTACAATAATATCCAATTAGCTGTTCTGAAGGGATTGACATGGTCAGCTCCTATTAGTCTACATTCATTTCAGCTAAACATACTACATTGCATTACATCTACCACTGGCTTAACTGAAAGATTCTTTTGTGAGTTTTGAAGGAAAGCAAGCTCTATCAGTGCAGCTTGATATCAAGGTGAGCACAGAAGAACTGAGAGGGTCAGAATAAATGCATTTTTACTTATAATAGAGCTCGTGATACTCGTTCATCTACTTCCTCCAAACTTGTCCATAATTTTAGTAGCTAACATATTCAGAAATGTAGATGTTTTCTTATATTAAAGTTTATCTACATACATAGATAGAAATAGGTATTTCTACAGATATCTTGATCAGATATTCCTATTCAACAGGGTTATTAAACCTCATTATCAAGAAACAAAATAAAGAACCCCCCCCAAAAAAACAAAGACTTGTTGCCAGGCCTGAGCAGTGCACTTGTTTGTCTTTGCCTGCAGAATCTACCTCACGTGGAAATCATAGGCCATTAGGGAATAAAAAATAAACCCATTTACTTGACAATTTAATACAGCATGTCATAAAAAAAAAAAGTGTCTTCCTCATTAAAGCCCTTAGACGGAAGGGATCACACTAATTGAGCTGGAGACTCCTCAGGGCAGTTCTCCAGATAGAAAAACCCTAACAGATACACTTACACAGGCACTCAATTATTTGCTTACTTGGTTTTGCCAGTTGTTACAGTTGGTCTTACTTCAGTCTAAGTGCAACCCACAGCTTCATTCTCTGTGTTGGAAAGTAAATTCTTTTTGCTCTCTTCTTGTCATGAGGCTCAAAATTTAATAACTGATGAGCTTGTTGAGCTGTTTTACAAGGTTACAAGCAACCATTTCAATAACTTCAAATTTACTGACGAGAAGAACAGCTACTATGAGAATATCATGCTTTCGCATGTGATTTGAAACATCTTGACATTTGTTCCGTTGCCTTCTTTTTTCTTAGATGTTTTGATGTCTGTGTTGTTGGTGTGTAATAGGCAACATCCCATTTCACCTCTGCATACAGAGGTGCATCCTATTTCCAGGCAGAGAGGTACAACAAAGGAATACTTTTTTCAAGAATATTGCTCTAACTCCCGCAGAAGGATGTGGAGGAAAGTGGCAATTTTACATTCAGGTTAAGGAGCTAGATCAATCCCAGTCCTTCACATTCACCTTTACATGTGAATTGCTATGACAATTGCTACCAGGCACATAAAAGACTAAGAGCTTTTACTGCATTTGCACAAGTGCACACCCTTCCCATCCACTGGCTTGCAAAACGTGAGGGGCTCAATGGAAGACCGTGTTCCCCGTCTCTCATTTTGAGTGAACATTTTATGAGAAAGGGTATTTGAATTTTCCATTTAATAAGTACATTTAAAACTATGTGTCAAAGATGGTAATCATTTACTATCTAAAAAATGCAGTGCCTTTTCAGGCTAGGTCTGCAAGAGAAGAAACCAGCAGCTGTTGAGCTCAGATAGGAAAATTGCAACAGGTGGCTTGGTAGAAAGGGTTTGACAAAGTAGGCAAACAAGTAACAAAAGCTAGGTTTGCTGGCAGAGAAGTCACGGTGGATTGGGCAAGGAAGCACAAAAGTAGGTACACAGGAATCAGTCTGTCAAGATTCTCTCAGAAATGAGAACAGAAATGCCATAGCTGGATACTATAGGCAAAAAGAATTCACAGGGTGTTTACACAGCATAGGCCAAGAGCCTGATTTTTGTTGCAGTACTTTCCAAGAAACCGAGGAGGCAAGGTGGAGGTCACGGCTATGCTACCCAGGGCTAGAAAAACAGATGGGCCAGGCAGAGCTATGAGTAGCCTAAGACAGAAAAGCAACAGCATTCAATGAACAGAAAATGGTATATCCAGAGAGATGTTACCTGTAGGAAGTACCCACTTACATATCCTAAAGGGTGGACAGACAATGTTAAAAGAAACTCTATTGCGTAGCATATACTGTACTGACACACACTGGAAGAGCCTCAAAACTTGAGTCTTAAATCTGTAGTATTAAAAGAATTAAAACAGCTCCAGTTTAAGTTTCAAGTATTGCTTCTTTAAACCTAATACTTAGTTGATAAGGGTATGTTTCCCATTTAAAGGCCCAAGAAAAACACATAAGGATTATATAAATTTAAAATGGAGTTCAGTTATGTTTTCAGTTATTCACCCCACTCTTGTGCAACTAGCTTGCAGTACAAAAGCACTGAACTTCCCCAGGCTTTTAAAGAAGAGGTTTCGTAGCACAAAACACATATACATCCAAACACCCCTAAGCCTCCAAGAGATTTGCCTTGGAGGAGACCACCAAGACTTAATCTCCTCCTGTGTCAAAACCCCAGAGAAGCACTCTGGCTCAAAACCCTCGAGAGGCGTTTCCAGCAGGTGGAGGTGTGAGGGGAGCGCCCCGGTCACAGCCCCTCACCTGCGGCCCAGGCCGAGGCCAGGGTCACCGCGGCTCAGGCTCCTCAGGCTGTGTGAGAGGCTGAGCCAAACCCAAAGCCGCCCCAGGGAAGTGCATGATTGTGCAACGGCTCCTGCT
>NW_008824035.1:8094918-8101824 GCF_000699105.1 Pygoscelis adeliae | reverse complement strand
AGACCCGCCGGTGTGCCGGCTGCCTTCTGCCGAGCAGAAGAACGCCGAACAAGTGCCCAGACTCGCAGACCAGCCAAAACAGAGATAAGGGGATTTGGGGTTCGATACACACAAATTGTTTGCGATTTATACCTTCAGACGAGGTCCCCCACAGAGCAGCAATGTCTGCTGTTGTCAGGAGGTCTGACAACGTCTGCGTCAACCTTTTGACTCCTCCAGCTATTTACTGCGCATTCAACAGCATATCATATTCCTCAGGCCTAACAGCGAGCATGTGCCACGGAACACCCACGAGTGGGAGGGAATGCTTTAAAGCGGAGGGGCCGTGGGCCTGGATCCCTGTGTCATAGTTACCAAATTACCGGAGTGTCTTATCTTAACTCACTTGTCATTATTTGGTAAATGACATTACTCAGAGAGCTAGCTGAATTCCACTTGGAAATACAAGTAGCAGTTGAATAGTTAATCAATTCGGTGCACTGAATATGGCTTTGACGAGGGTATGACCGCTGCCATTGTGTTTGTAGCCTGGCTGAAAGTATATGACAATATGTACCTTTCAAACGATCCTTTGGTTACCCTTTGGGCCCATTTTTCAGGCTACTTTCAATGATCTAACATAACAAAATAGCATGGAATTAGGACATTTACTAGCCATAATAGATCTAACTATTCCTTTGCAGGTGCTTATTCAGCTTCTGCGGCTTGCAGCCGGAGTGCTGCTATAGTCTCTCTCAGACTGGCGCACTATGCCTGCTTTGGGTATTCACAACCGTTGAGCTGTGTTAGTGCACCTTGCAATTTAAACAGGGCTAATGTGAAGAGCTCATTTTCACATTTGCCCTACAAGGTACAAGAGTGTGACTTTGTAAATTAAAAATAGCACAAGTGTATAAATTTGATAAATCTGTAACAATTAAAAAACCTCTTTGTACCATCGTGTTGCAGGTGGGTGTCTACCCAAAGATATTGCTTGCTCTAATTATATGAAATCGATATATCCCTTTGAAGGAAGAAGAACCTGTAATCTAAGCAGATTTATTATATGCATGTTTGATAACTGTACTAGATAGAGTGGAAGCACTTGCCTTACAATGAAAATTTAGTTAAAACACATCCATAGAGCCACTAAATGTATTATGGAGGTCTAAGTAGAACATGTGCTGCATCACTGAATGAGCTAGGTATATTGAAGGAGCTCTTATGATGCTATGGCTTTGATTCTTTGGAGGGAGAATGCATGGCGACAATAAATCGTATGTAATGGATAACCAGCAGCAAAACTTTAAGTATATTCCTGTGTATTGTTTTTGTAGTACCACTTTATTCTGTGGTCTAAAAGTGAACCCAACTGAAGCCAACTGAAAGGACTCTGTTGGAGACTCCGGAGAAACAGAAGTGGGCTGTCACAAGTTAAAAAACCTTTGAGTACAGCTGCTGCCAGCTCCTTGCAAATGATGTTTTTATTAAGTACCAGCTTTTGACTTTTTCAGTATTATAAAAGAAACAGCAAGCAGACCACGTTAGCACAAAATGAGTAATACACAATGTCAGTTGGTGAAAAATTGCCCTGAAGCTATAAAGGTGTCTTTTCTACATGCTTTATTTAATAGAAAGCAAAATAAAAGCAAACGTGAATCTTAGGCGTTGGCACAGATTGTATCATAGTGCAGAAATAGTATGCAAAGCTAAGCAGCTTGCTTGGAGCCTGGGGTGAAAAAAAAAGGCAAGGACACTTTCTGGCCAGGCCAGATAAAAAAGCATTGACTATATATTTCATTTGTGTTCCTTGCTTTTCTTTTCTTTTCTCCTTTCCTTATCTTCACACCTTGAGCCCAGGCAGACCAGCGCTTCATTTCTGATGAGAAGGCAGCCATCCAAAAATCAGCTTAATGAAAATGCTGTATCTCACTGCACTATTGCCACCGTACGCCACTGATGAACGAGGTGTATGGCATTAGGAGCTTTCTGAAACAAAGTATGAGCAATACTTTTGCATTATTGTTACTTTCATTTGATTAGACAGCCTGAAATACCCGGAAACACAGGCTTGTTTGTTAGTTGCCCTTTATAGCTTTTTGTATAGTAAAGTTTTGAAGAAAATGTTTCCAATTAACATTGCATCTCTCTAATCCTGGAGTTTATTTGGGATATAGTAACATCTCCATGTGGTATTCCTAGAGGATATGGGCCTGCATTTGATGCTTTGGTCTCCACTTGTAAATAGGAACTTTTGGCCAAGCACAGAAAAATCCAAATGCTTTTCCATTTGCTGTATTCCTGTTAGTATATGTTCATTTACATTATACAACTTATATACCTAGTCTATATGTATTGACACCCATTACTGCAATATTACAGCTTATATGCAAATGAGATAGATATAATTTCCAGGAAATTTGAAGTAGCTGAAGTAATATATTCAAGAACAACCCATGGTGGTACTTTACTGAAGAGTAACAAAGAGTATAGAGAACTTTTTATGACACATATAATTTTAAAATTTATTAGACATTCTTATTATTCCTATTCTTGCATTAGACTTTTTGTCAATCAATATTTAGAAAAACATTTATTTTATTATCAGAATTTATTCTAAAATATTTTCATGCTCTTTTTAAAATGATAGGAAAATGGAAAGATCTGGCCACATTTTCAGATAATGGACTATTAACAACATTTGATGAAGCTCTTTCTAATGTATATGCATAACATTTTATGTTATTTTATATTAGAATAATTATGAAGATAGAAACTTCATAGTGCCACCTACTGCTGAAAATACACATTTTAAAAACCTTGCTAGTTTGGGTACCTTCAAATAAAAGGGCAATGGAGGAATATATCTGTTGGAATAAAATCTTTCAAACCTCTGGAAAATGTTGGGAGACAAGTCTTGACTTGCCGAGTGAATTTCAGTCACACTGAATTTCTGAACTTCAAAGCAGTGAGTATTTGGACTGAGACTGTAATGAGAAGTGACTCTGAGGATCTGGGATTTTGACTAGAAGTTTTTTCGATGTTACATTTTTAATACGAACTCTCGTTTTAAAATTAGTCCCTGTGATGTCACAAAGGATACAGTGAAACAAAACTTATTTTTCACTCAGTGATAAGGAGACATCCTCTGTTTTACAGAGCTCTGCACAAGATGTAAACCAAGGACCCTGGAATCAGCATCGCGTGTGGCACAAGCTCCGTTCCCTTCTTACATCACAAAGTCGTAAGATGGAGCATGGATCCCTGCTTGGTTGTTGGCATAAGATAGTATGTCCATGGTTGGAATTCACCTTCCCTAACCCTTACCATCTAAAAGTTAGATGAGGTTAATGTACAGTCTAAAGTACAACAGCTGGTTCCTCCTTCAGTTTGTGGAGAAGACCCTGTCTCTAGTACTAGTGAAATAGTAACCATATGCCTACCACCTTTTCCCACGTCCCAGATGTTAAGTATGGGTTATGATCTCGTTCCCAGGAACCACGGAAATACAAGAAGTGGTAGTACTTTGTACATGAGTATGAACAAGTAGAATATAGACCCTTATTCTTCCTGAGGAAAGTTCAACTTTAAATTTGGCTCCAAGGAATCAGGAATGCTTTATCTTCTGCTGGTACTTGTCTCATCCTGTAGAATAAACTGACATTGAAATGCTTTGAATGCGTGATTGTCAGAGTTTCTGTCTTGTTATGGCTTGATGACTTAAAAATTAATTTATTTTCAAGTTGAAAAATTCTTGAGAACAATGCATTTAAAACATAAAAGAGCTTGTAAGGATGATTTAGCCACTTTGTGGCAGTATTTTAGAAGCCTTTGGAGGCACTTTGCACGATCCCCCTTTTCATTCACAGAGGAGAAGGACTGCTGTCATGACAGAATCACTCTGCGGTCCTTCATTTTGCAACAGCAGCCTGATCTACTCAACAGATAACAATTTTCAGAAGAGCTTTTTGTAATGTACAAATGCTTATGTACAGGCAATTCTGGGTGCACATTTTACCAACATTACACATAAAGAATTCACCTCCTATTAAGTTAGCTTGATAAAAAACAAGATAAAGGACGTTCCTTAGTTGTTGAGCTTATTGTGTCTTTCACACAGTGAAAATTCATGCTGACTTTTTGGCCAATTAAACAATATTTTATTTATTTACTGAACTGGTTTTGGCTGGGATAGAGTTAATTTTCTTCATAGTAGCTTGTATGGTGCTATGTTTCGGATTTGTGATGAAAACTGTTGATAACACAGGGATGTTTTAGCTATTGCTGAGCAGTGCTTGCACAGTGTCAAGGCCTTCTCTGTTTGTCACGCTGCCCTGCCAGCCAGTAGGCTGGGGGTGCACAAGGAGTTGGGAGGGGGCACAGCCGGGACAGCTGACCCCAACTGACCGAAGGGATATTCCATACCACATGACTCTGTGCTCAGCAATAAAACCCGGGGGAAGAAGGAGGAAGGGGGGACATTCAGAGTGATGGCGTTTGTCTTCCCAAGTAACCGTTACGCGTGATGGAGCCCTGCTTTCCTGGAGGTGGCTGAACACCTGCCTGCCCATGGGAAGTAGTGAATGAATTCCTTGTTCTGCTTTGCTTGCATGCGCGGCTTTTGCTTTACCTATTAAACTGTCTCTATCTCAACCCACGAGTTTTCTCACTTTTACCCTCTGATTACCTCCCCCATCCCACTGGGAGAAAGTGAGTACGTGGCTGCGTGGGGCTGAGTTGCCTGCTGGGGTTAAACCATGACAGTCATTTTCAGTGCCCAACATGGCGCTCAAAGGGTTCAAGGTAATGACAGATTTGATTGGAATGTGCTAGATCAAATTTAAAGCTGTTATAGGTGTTTAGCTATTAATTGGCAGTCCTGTGCTTGCCACGGGGTTTGCTTGCCTCGCTGTACATTAGCGTCTAGTGCTTGTTAGTGGCTGCTTTTTGCTCTTGCTGTTTGCTCTAGTGCTTATCATCTTACCCTGCTGTGCCTGGGAGCATTTTGATAACAGCAGTGGCCATGTGCCTGGGCTGGCAGATGGCCAGGGCATCGCTGCTGTTTCTGTGTTGCTGTTTTTGTGCTGCTGTGCTAGACAGGCTGGAACTCCAGGGTCAACTTCAGTCGAAGGGACTTGACCTGTGGATAAGTCCATGCAGGAGCAGGACATCCCAAAGTGTCTGTGGCTGTGGATAAGTCCATGTCAGAGCAGAAGCGTCTGTGGTCATGGATATGTCCACACCACAGCAGGTACACCCCTGAAGGGACTATGGCCCATGGATAAGGCTGGGCTGGAGGAGGTACACCTCGAAGTGACTGTGGCTGTGGGTAAGTCCAGGCCACATCAGGTATACCTCTGAAGAGACTGTGGCCCATGAGTAAGTCCACACTGGAGCAGGTCCGCCCCTAAGGGACTGGGGTCTGTGGATAAGTCCACGCTGGAGCAGAGGCAAGGGTAGAAGTACACTGCGGTGTCCAAAGGGACCAGAGGCAGAGATTATAATGGCTATATCTTGAGATTGTTGTAACCCAGGATTTGAGTTGCATGTTATGGGAATTACTGTAGCAGGAACCCCTTGTTGCTAGCCCGGCTAGGAGCAAGGGGAGGAGTTTGTTGCAATGTTAAACCCTATAACCTGGCCCAAAGAGACCACGGGTGGAGATTGTAATGGAAATACCTTTAAATTGTTGTAACCCATGATCTGAGTTGCATGTTATGGGAATTACTATAGCAGGAACCACCTGAACCAATGGAGGACAAGCCTTACAAGAAGCAGTGCAAGTGCAGCAGTGACCCAACCTGAGCTGGCTTTGGTGCCCAATAACTCCACGCAACACACCACCTCTCCTGTCCTGAGTGACCACCATAACAGATGGAGCACAAAGTCCTGGACTAAATGAACTCAATGGACATTTCATGGACATTTTATGGGCATTTTACAGGGGTGGTTCAGAGGCTAAGGGAATGATATTTGTGTATATATCAAAGGATGGGAAGGGCTAAAGTGGCTAATGAGGATCTATTGGATAGTGTGGGACCTGAGCATGATGTAAATGGTAGGGAATAAGCTGTGGAGATTGTACTGGTTTTGGCTGGGATAGAGTTCATTTTCTTCATAGTAGCCTGTATGGGTGCTATGTTTTGGATTTGTGATGAAAACAGTGTTGATAACACACTGATGTTTGTGCTTCCTGGCGTGATACAGGGGATGCCCGCACTGTGACAGAGGAGGAAGGATGAGCACTCTCACCATTGCTTAGGTAATTATTTTGCTCATAGGTGCATGAGTTACATTAACTTATGAGTTAATGAATTGTGAGTTATGAATTGGAGAACTTGTGAGTTAGAAACCTCATGACTTAAGTGATGAATTAGTGAATTCATGTGCTAGACCAGCCTGTACAAAGGAGATAGAGCCCTTGTTTGTCGTGTTTGTTTTCCTTCCTAATGAGTTTATAAAATAAAGTTTAATTTACAGAGTACGTTGTCCTGTAAATTTGAGAGATCCAAACAGACCGTGACACTGAGTGAGTAGTCTGTGGGCCTTCTTCCTATTACCTGTCCAAATACTTAAAACTGCTTCTTTGCAAAAGAGCTAACAGGCAGTGACTAGGGATGCTCCTCTGAAAGGAGCAGGGGACATCCTTCACAACACTCAAGTTCTGTGCTGGTTGTCTACCCCAAATTCCTGTTTTCCTGTAAGGGCCTTGCCAACTCTGGTGCCTACTCTTCTTCCTGGGTGAGTTATAATCCACCTGGTCCCTCCCTCTTGTTTCACTCACTATGGACTATGGACTTACAGTGTTAATGTGTGTCAGCCTAAATAATTAAAAGCAATGTACGCTTTATCCCAGAAAACTAGAAAGGTTGAAAATGTGCTTCTTCCTTCTCAAAGAAAGGCGCAAACTCAAATCACAGTCAGCAG
>NW_008824035.1:8081746-8094905 GCF_000699105.1 Pygoscelis adeliae | reverse complement strand
GGCGATACCATGTACAACAAAATAGCATCATAAAAATGAAATTATTTAAAGTAATATTCAAATCACGCAGTCATCATTGATTTAGTTTCCAATTATACAGAGGTAATTGTATTAACGAACTGCCTCATTCAGTTTGGTGGGAAAAAAATTGAAAGTTTTAATGTCCTGGCATCTGCAGATAATAAATGATGTGATCTGTGCTCCTAACTCAACTAGAATCCTAATTCTTGTTTTACCCAGGGCATACTACAATATCGGTATGTCTGATAAAAGATACTTCCACGACCTTCTGGAGCCAAGACAATTCTGGAATAATTCTAGAATAGAATAACGGTTCTAGAATTAAATATTGAAATAAGCTAAAATAGATCAAGGAACTTGTTCCAGAATTAATGACACCATATATATAGCAATTTAAAATCCAAGTTAAATTCCGTGACTAGAAATGTTTGCAACCTGCATTGCACTGAATATACTGGGAATAGTTTTAAAAGACTGAGTTTTGAGACTTCAACTGCTGAATCCAGACTAACTACAAATAAACATACAGAGTCTAAAGTGCATCATGTGCTTTGGAGTCGGAACCCCATGTCTGACATGCTGTTGAACTCCCCACCATCCTCTAAGTGTTGGAATACATTTATGCCATAGGTGAGCTGACCCAGCTCCTCCCTCCCTATCTTTCCCTTTAAATTCTCAAGTGTTCCCAGGAGCTCAGAGAGCCTAGACATTTCTCAAATGCATACTATAATTGTTCATGGATTTTTTGTTGCGCCTTCTACCCCCCAAAAAATCCAGAAAGTGTGAAAGCGAGAATAATATGGAGGTCTCTGACTTTCATTTTCTGATGCAAGAGACAGATAACACAAACATTGGGTGGAATATCTGTCCTATCAAAGTATTTTAGTATACTAGCAGTATCCATAGAAATAGAGTTAATAACTCAAATAGTGTTTAATCTATGATAAATTCATAATCTCTTCTAGGAAAGACCTTAACCTCTAACATCGTTCGTACGTCCTCTGCTATAACAAAAGCATTTGCTAAATAGGGGAAACACCAAGTTATTTTCTGTTCTGATTTTCAAAGAGAAAGGGAGAAGCTGGTTGCTTTATTGCCACTGTTTTCCCTCGTCTTTTCTCTTTTTTTTTTAGATTTTCCTCCTGATAGCCACATGATGTGTGAAAATAATGTTGTTTACTCCTTCAGCCTTTTGTCATGCGCCATATATTCTGCTAACCCAGCAAGCAGTCCTTACTTACCATGTTTAAAATATAAGCAACCTGCTGACTCCATTCACACTGTTCTGCAAGAGCTGCTCTTGGAGCAGCCGCATGCACAGGATGCTCTGCTTCTTGTCCGCAGGGCTGTTATGCAGGCAGCCTGTGGCTATCAGCAACCCTCAGTGCTGAGCCTGTCCTGATGTATCATCTGGTGGGATGCTAACTTCCAAATGTGCTCACGGTTGTGAAGATGGGCATAGGCAGGAGGGCAGACGCCAGTGCTGCGTAGGAATGCTCATGCGGCCTCACTGCTAGCTAGGCAGCAGAGGTAATACCTTGAAGAAATTGCACAGACTGGCTTCCAGTGTTGATGTGTCCTCTATGCCTCAGTATGAAGGCAACAGTCAGAAATGCAGAAACTCTGGAGTCACGATGTTTCTGTTGGTATTTTGCCTGGTTCTTCTTTTTTTCCTTTCTAGCTTAACTTGCATCTCTTTCTCCTCCCCTAAATATGTCATTATGTACATGGTGTTGCCACCCATTAGCCTCACTCCTAATCTCATCTCTGTTAGCGTGCTATAGGGAGAGGGTAACACATAGGCTTAGGGATGAATGAAGACTGTATTTGAATAGGAAGCAATATGAAGCAGTCGGTGTGATCCTCAGCACTATACTGGACCGTGTGCCTACTTTTTATTTAATTACGTGGTAGAAACAGGGAGGTTTGTCTCTGGAAGTGAGTTTCTGAGGAAACAAAAACTAACGTTAATTCTCAGAATATAAATGCAAACCCCCATTTTTATGCACTCTTTTGGGATCTGCTACTAGAGTAATTTGGCGGCTGCTGAGCAGCAGCAGCTAACAAAGCAGTGTTGGGATCTCTGGCAGCCCCTGACCTGCTGACCCCTTTTTTCTACTTTGTATTTCTAAGTACTCTGTTCCAGAAGAAGTCGTCTATTATGGGCTCCCCTTAATCACCCTTAAAGGTTTGGACAAGTTAAACATGTACACGTATTTCCAAATAAATCTGGCCTCCAGCTGTTGATTGTTATTCTGGCTTTTCCCAGAACTCTTTCTCATTTATCCTTTGTCTTTTTGATAGTGCTGTAGATGGAACTGAATATTTTAAGCCAAAATCATAAAGAAAATTACTTAACCTGATGCTGTGACAGCTCTTCATGTGGAGTCCAAAACGACATTGCTCTTTTGCCTTGCCATATCCTGTGCAAACTCTCATCTAGTTGCCAGGGGAGAAGAAGGAGAGTTTCCCATCATTCTCTTTTCCAATTCATGCTACTCAGGCTATTTCTTCCACTGAAAAAATATTTGAACTATTTGTACACTATTTATCAATTTGCCTTATTCTAGATCAAAACTTTTACTTTTTGAGTGCATCATTTCTTTACACCCCATCTATAATTATCTCTTCATTGGTATTTGCAGCTTTTTGCGATGTACGTTTGTGAATGTCAGCAACATACTGAAGTTTACTTTATTTTCCTGATGAAAATATTTAAAAAAAATCAACCCTCATACCCATATCTATCATACCTCAAACATCTCCTCACAGTTCAATATATCGTATGTCTTTGCAACACTGTACTGAGGTTCCCAGTATATACTGGGGTTTCCAGCGTACTGTAAGCTGTCTTTGAGAAAGAGAAGCCTATGTGGGAGCCGGAGCAGCAGTTTGGTAGCTGGCAGAAGGAGGCAGCTGGGCTGTAAGCAGCCTGAGAGCTTCCCAGGGCAATAGCTTGCTGCTGGCAGGGTGTCATTAGTAGCAGCAGGACCACATAAGGAGGCAGGAGACACAGCAAAACTGCATGTGACTGGCAGAAGACTGGTGTCAAATGGTCCCAACAAGGCCCACCCCATACGATCGTAACTCTCATTTGAGATTCAGCTTCAGGGCTGATAACGTTGCCACTGCTAAGAGTTAATTGTGCTTAAGGGAGTTGCCCTATTTGTTCCGAGAAAGCCATAAAGCAGTCACGTTACTTCTGCAGACCCTACGTGTTAAGCGAGGACAGCCTGGTAACTAGAGCCTGCAAAGCCTCCTGCCTCCAACACCTACAGCGCTTGGCTCTGAGCTGGGGGAGCCCCAGCTGGGAGGGGGCATCCTCGCCCGCTGCCAGGGGACAGGTGCTCCACGACAAACTTACAGCTTTCCTAGCAAAGCCAGCTTGAATTCATTTTTCAAGTAAGATTTTTATGGAATATGATTTGAAACCTTAAAAAAAAATGTACTACATTACATCTGCTGCCTTCTCTTCAGCCATTCCTTTTATAAATCTGTCCTAACAGATCACTCAAGTTTGCATGGCAAGATTTTTTTTCATAAGACCACAGTGTTTGTTGCTTGTGGCCCTAGAACCTTCCAGATGTTGAGCAATCGCTGTGCAATGTTTCTAGTATTACTAGGAACAGAAATAATGCTTAAGAGAGACTGATGCCAACTACTGCTTTTTTTTCTTCTGAAAATTGGTGAGATGTTTGGTTAACAAATGCTCCTTGGTTTCCCACATCTATTGTGATGATAATTTATGCTAGAATTACAGTAAGTGTATCGTGCATTCCAGAAACTACAGCAGAATGAAGCTAACATCCCTTGAACCCTGCAGCGAACGTAAATGATTTCCTGTATTCACTTATAGTTTGTTAATCAAACCATTTTCAGTCAAGCTATCTGTTTGCAAGGTCACAAAGGCTGTTTTTATTAGTGTGCGGTGTGTGTTACGTTAGCTTGCAGAGTGATTGCAAGTGCAACAAGAGAGCTGGAGGTATGTTGCTTGATGAAAACAAGTCCACTGAACATGTATGTTTTGCTTAAGTGAGCTGACAATACCACACAGAAAAAGCAAGCCTGGAGTAGCCCACGTGCTATAATTTGTGATGTTCAGGAGCTCTGCACGTCTTTTTAGGTTATTATGCAAACTTAACAAGAACGAGAACTTCTCAGAATATGAGATTTTTACTGCAGTTCATGCACGCAATTTTTTCTGTGCTAATACAGGCAGTAAGTTGGCTATATTAGTTGGCTAGCTTTTCAACAAACTAAATTCCTGGGACTCCGCCTGACTTCCTTTGGAAATTTGAAGCTGTTTTTAAGGAGCTTCTGTGAGAAAATGCGGCACAGTGAATTTCACTAACTTTGGCCGGCTTATAAGGGAAAGGCTTGCAGTTACCCTCAGGCATGAACTTGATTACATAAAGAGTAAGAAATACAAAATAAATCACATGCTTTAATTCTAAATTGCATTATTTGATGTAATAAGAACTTCCATATCAGATCAAATCTAAATTAGTTGTCTGCCAATAGCAATTCCCAGATGTCTCTGAGGAAATTGCCCTATTCTTCAACCTCCTTCCCCCCCTCCACAAGTATAATGGATAATTATATAACAACCTGACTATAGGGGAAGTTATTTTCTACCCTCAGGCTGGTGGCTGATTTATGCCCTGAACTGTGAACATTTATATCCATTATGAATTTTTATCAGGTCCAATCTAATTCCCCACATAAATGTATGAATATATATGTATAACCTTTCACTGAATCCTGCTAAGCACTTGGCCTCAGTGATACCATTTACCAGCATGTTTTGCAAGTGGATTACTTTTGCCAATGTTAAATATATTGCCTTTTACTTTCATTATTACAATCAGTGTTTACTTGGGGAAAGTACCAGTGGTAGCAATAACCCCCAATATCCTTTTTCGACAGCCACTCCCTGCCCTGAACAGCTCTGAAGTCTGCAGCCCCAGCTGGAGCCTGGGTGCCCGTGCTGGACCAGAAGGTAGCAATCTCCGGCCTGCTGACATTTCCTGCTCCATCCCCTCATAGACCAGACTTTGCCTTTTACATTATGGCCTGATGAAAGGCAGAGGGATGATGCTTGCAGTAAATGAAAAGGTTAAAGTGTCTCTAGGACTACTATCATTCTGCTGCACCATGACTTCCTGAATTTGCAAGTGTCATTACAATTTAATGACAAGAGAAGAGTTTATTTTGGGGGGAAGAAGTTGTTTTGGACTATGTGAAAGAAATTAATTTGGATTTGTGTTGGGTCGGGTCAAAGAGGTGCTTTTGTGAAATACTGGGCGGGAGGGCTTAATCTTGGGGTGGGCTATTACAGCTACATTTTATTGTGGGAGGAGGGTAGATTATCTTTGATTACGGGGAAACTGGTTATACCTGGTAAAAGAAGGTTGGATTAGGAATGATTCTGAATAGAAAAGTAAGAACTATTTTACCTAAAGAAGGAATTTCACAATTTCACTGTACGTCTACGTGGGCTGACTACTGACATAACAAAGTGGTCGGGTTTTGACTAGAAGCAAAAGGAGATGGGAGAGACTGTAGGGAAGACCATGCAGAAGCATCAAGAAAAGACAATGCTTTCCTTTCTCCTCTCAAACTGGACATTACTGGTGGTATCTGCATTTGAAATTTGAAAAGCAGGCAATTCCCAGGTTGCCAAAGGGAAGAGGCACCCTTGCAAATCAAACCTTGAATAAGCACCTGTAACGAAAAGAAGGCCGTGAAACCGACTTCAGTAGTCCATATATGAAAAATCTTGAGTTTGTGAATCCTCAAAACACACTCTCAGTGAGGAAATATTATCAGGCTGAAAAAGTTCATTTACAGAGAATGGGGATATATGCAAAGCCAACAGAGACATTCGGAGTGGTTACAACAGACAGCAGAAGTCAGGAGGCAGTAACTTGCACGCAGAGAACTTCGGTGATCAGGGTCAGTATAGGGCATCTGTGGACTTGGCCACAAAGTTTCAGTTTTGGTGTAAATTCTTTAGTTTGGGAGTGCTGAGACATGGTCTCTTGTTGGTTCACATAATTATAGAATGAACAGCTGTGAAGTTTTTATTTGGATTAAAATTTCCCCGGAACTCAAGGTAATTTAGATCTGAGCTTTTGGCTCCAGTCCCTTCCCAGCTTGTACTCAATATAAATTACTGCCCTAGAACCATGACATGTTCAATTTATCCTCCATTTTAGATGGCTGAAAAGTGCATGCATAATTCTGTGCATACCACACTTTCTGTAATCTACTGTGACAAATAGACCAAATGACTGAAACTGCTAGGTAAGACACTTTATTTTAGTCACAAACCCACACCCAGCCTTAGTTTAAATACCAGGCAAAAATGACATTTGAATTATTTGATTTGAATCAATGCCAAATTCAATCTTATGCAAACTCAGAAAGAGAGAGGGAACAAAAGTCTTGGAATAAACCCAGTGATTTATGCGTGGGAACATAAGGCAATAACAAGCAGCAATCGATTCAATTGTAATGACAGGAGTGGACCACCACGACAAATCTGACAACTTTTCATTGGAGCTACTGTGACTGAGGGATTGGGAACAGGGTGATATTTTTACACATGAATAATGACTACAAGAAAAGTAGACTCGGGGACCAGCATTCCCAATTCCACCTTCTATCAAAAACGCTGGTCAAGGTCTGTATGCCGTGCTCCGCTCACACTGCTGTGAGGTTCTCCATCGCCCAGTACAATGGAAGACGACAATTATTCCCATTCTGCAGAGAAAAACAGAAAACAGTTACATCACGCCTGTCTGAGACAAATATATATATTTTCATGATCTAATTCCAAATAACTATGTCAAACTAAGAGCTGTATCCAGAAATGATGAACCTTGGTGCTGAGTTTTGATCTTCTGGGTCAGTCTGATTTGCCTGTTACTGCCATGAGTCCAGGTGCAGGGAGGCAATGTCACCTGAACATCCCCCAGGGAGAAAGCAGGACTGCCTACAATTTTGTCAGTGTTACACATCCCACAGGGATAATGTTTTCCATACTCCAATTTTCTACTCTGAAGTATTGCTATTTTTCTTAGGGCTTTCTTTACTATGTAGCAAGCCCTTCTAATAAGGCTATGTTCGCATAACCAAATGCTAGGAGTTCAGTTCAGAAAGGCAGCCGAGACAACTTTTTAGCTACACCTACTAATTCTAACATTCAACTCAACCCAAGAAAAGAGACCGGGAGGTAGTTGCCTAGAAAGTTCGTTACTGCAGTTCTCTTTGGCCACTTCTACCCAGAGAGACTCTGAATGAGCTTTCTCTGAAGTTATGCTCAGAAAGGTCTGACTCTTTAAGCAATTTTGTCCTCAGCCGGAGACCTATCCTCTAATTTGATGCCTCTCGGTGGAAATTTTTTTTTCTCTGAATTGTCATGCCAAACAGTTGTCTGCTTTGTTGTTTTTTTCATAGAAAGGCACCTGTTCAATTTTAGATACTGTTCAGCCTGTTCCATTTCAGTGGTCTGCACTACTCCTCCGAGAGCCCTGAGCTTTTCACATATTTCAGGCTGCCAGCTCTCTTATGTGCTTTTCCCCAGCAGCCAATTTTGCTCTGAAGCTCTTACGACTGAGCCAACTTCCATTCCTTCATAAAGGGATACCCTCTTGTTATTGCAATTGAAGAGTTCCATAAGAGGCTTTTAATGTCTCCAGAGTGTTGTTATGTACGATAAAATCTTGAATTAAGCTTTACCTAACACTTGTTCATGCAATATTCATTTATTGGCAAATTGCATTTGTTTCTGCTGTTGACAAATACTTTCTGGTTTATTTCTAATACCACAAGTACATGATCAGATTAATATATGACTGAATAAAATGTTATATGCTCTCTTTGAGTAGCAGGAGCAGCTCAAACCCTGAATTGACTACAATGTACACTGCCATCTTGTGTTCTGAAGTTCTAGATAATATAAAAAAGCACACTATACACATAGCTTTTCACAAAATAGGAGTTGGCTATGTGAGTGGAATATGCAAGGTTATCAAAAGATGTTTGCTGTCCTTTTCTTTTCTTTCTTGTAAAATGTAAAGTAGTCCTTAAAATAGCAAGTCTCACTGGTAACTCTGAATTCATCTGTTCTAAGGATCCATTCCATTTAATTAGTGATTTGTGGGTAACCCACTAAAAAAAAAAGACTACAGAGAAAATTCTGCTACAGCCAAGCCATTCTCTTTTTCTAGCAGTAAGGTCCAATATGGACTTCAAGGAATAGCTCTGTTGCAAGGCAGCCCCTGAGCTGGTGTAGAGTTGCCAGAGGAGTTGTATGCCAAATGCTCCTCTTCTGCAAAAAGGGGGTATGACAGAAAAGAGGGAAGACTTGTATTCTTAGCTGGAATCTCTGTCTCTTTTGAACAACTGTAGTCCGAACATAACTAGATCACCTCTGAGGCTGTTCCAGTATGCACCAAAGTACTGGTCACTTGGTTGAAAGAGGGCCTAAAGTGACATTTACTTACAAAATGAAGAAAGCAAATCTAACATCTTTGCCGTATGGTGTTTATTCAAAACTGGATACAAAACACAAAACCAATGACACATCTTGGTGGATGAAGTACTGCGTGCTCTTCCTCTAAAAATGATCATTCCTTCATAATGTGCTAATCAAAGAAGTCTTTTTGTACATGCATACTTCCAGTTGCTTTCACTGTATAACAGTATTTAGCTCTGCCTTTTTATTATGTTTTTATTAATTCCAGCTTCTTTCTATAGTTGTTTACTATTGCAAATGTGTAGGAGCAGTCTTAAACACAGCTTTGAACAATGGCTCTATAAAACCCAAAGGATTTATTCCATGCAGCTGCTCTTGCCTGAAACAAGCATAAGCATGAAAGGGAAAAGGGTGCCAAAAATCAAATGCTAAGCTTAGAGACACCTGGGGCAGGGCAGGAAATAGTAAAGGCATATCAAGGCAACAGATGCCAAGGTAGAAGGGCAGAATGGCAGAGAACATTAGCAGGGGAGAGAAGCACACTCAGCCTCTCTTGCTCAGAAGTTCCCCTCAGGTTAGTTGCTTTCCATGCCAGAAACCTTTCATTCCACTTGTTTGGCATTTCTTAGCCCATCTGCACATACTTTTGTATGTGAGCTTATAGTATCATTTGCCACCTCTGAAAGGCAAACACTTACGGCACCCATCATTGACTGGTGCAGCGACTGTCTCCCAAGGTTACTTTTTATGGCTTACAAGCATAATATACCACGGCGCAGAGTTTAAACAACCTCCCTCTCTTGTGAAATGAGCAGTTGGGATGATTCGGAAGATCTTTTGCTCCTGTAACAATACTTTGATAATACTTTACTGCTTTTTAAACTTGTCTTCAAAAGGCAACGTGTGTATTGCGGTCTGGTTGCATAACCTCCTGTTTCAGTAAGAGGAGAACATTAAAACTGTTTGCACAACACACTGCAATCAGTGTTTAAGTACTGCAAAAAGCTTATAGAAAAGGACTTTGTAATTTCAAATCTGGAATGCTTGGCTAAGATTGTTAATGCTATTTTAGTTACTTGATCTGCCCGTAAGATTCCTGCCAGTTTTCTTAGTTTTCTAGCATAGAGTCACACTTTCTTTATATTCTTTTCTGTGTTGCTATCTGAGAGATTTTCAGAAAGAAAAAGCTAATTGGCTATATATGAGGAATAATACAACAGTAACTCAAATTGTGCTAGAAATTATATTAAATAAAGCAGGAAACTCTTTTCTGTAATCTCTGTACTACAGTAATCTCTGATGGGGCGTACATATACCTCCCTGCTGATTGAATAGCGCTGGCTGTAACAGTTACGGGAAAAGCAGAAGAGGGAAAACTACCGCAAACAGAGCAGGTCTGGGAGGAGAACTGACGTCTACTGTGTCCTCAGTTCCTGGAGATGTGGGTTGACAAAGCCTGTGACTGTGGTCAGTCTAAGCCTCTTAAGCACCCCATGCTCCTGCTTTTGAGTGTCTGCCAACGGTTGCCATACTGCGTTAGACTGCATAATGTCCTAGCAATGGATGAAAGTTTGTTGTTTCCATTCCTAGTTTGTTTTCCATTAGCTAGTTCATTTTGGCCTTGTGAGACCTTTACTGATGCTAGAAGATGCCTGTCCACCAGCCTGCCTATGCTGGTAACTACCTACTGTCGAAAAGCTAATGGTGGGAGACAAAACATTAGGGATAAGTCTAAGCATGTGAGTTGAACCTGTCCCCTCCGGATGAGTAATTGTACATTGCAGTACCACGTCTGAGCTGCTGGGTTAATCCTGAATGTGAACTTTGGAGCAAATACTAGCTCAAGTTTAGACTTTCACGTTCCCATCTAGAAGCGCCCTCCGACCACCTGAAATCACAGGCATTAAGCAGAACTGCAACCACCGGGTGCAGCTGGGTCCAGCTAAACCTGCAATAACCTTGGGAACAGCAATGAACTTTCAGAGAAGGACAAGATCAGGGAATGGCAGATAGAGTTTCATTGAACAAAACTTCAAAGCATTTATTTATATTTTCTCCTGTAATTAAGCCTAATATTTCTAAGCTTTTCCAGGGATACAAAGCCTACTGTTTCTGTTATTGCAGCCTTTCGCACTCCTGGTAGAAGTAAACCACCACACATCCCTGGAGCACACGCTAACACTTCCCAGAGGCCTTGCATGTATTTTACTACTCAAGGAGACCTGTCTGAAGAAAAGGGAGGTCCACCACAGAGCACAAAATAATCAGGCCTTGAATTTAAAGTTATCATAGGTTTTTGGTTTATGTTTTAACAAAGCTGCCTTTCCTTTAAAGTGTCCATCTGCAGGGCTATAAATGTTAGCAAGAAAGCCTCTGCTTAGGTTTATTTTCTGTTACCAAGAGCAGTTGGCCATCTGCTGGGTAAAAGGAAAGCTGTGCTTTGTTGCATTTGAAAGCAAAGGTCACAAATAGCACACCCCAGTCCTTTGCCAACGACACGTTTAGGCTGTGTCTGATCAGAAAATGTCTTGTTAACCCACCCTGCTCAGGTTACCAGATATCCTTAGATCCGAACTCAGTACTGTGCAATTTTAAACAACTTTCACATAGAGATGCTGTCTATGTGAGACTCTTCCTGCCCCCAGATGTGGTAGGAAAAGATGAGGCTTGCTTTTTGTTGCCAGATTTCAGGGTACAGCTTCAGCCTCTGCGTTCCAGCACGTGAGGCTGGGATGTCTGTGCTGGCTGGGGATTCCAGGACTCACTGTGTGCTCTGTCTGGCCTGTGCTGGGACTACCTGCAGGGATTTGCAGGGCTGAGGACACTGCATCAAAAGCTCGCCACAGAGGTGCTGATTTGAATTGGCTCGTCACGTTCAGCACTCCAGAAGTCTGGGAGATGCTTGTGCGCAGGGACTGCTGACTCCAGAGTCTTGCTCCAACGTTTAGTACATTCTAAAAAGTCCTGGGGGCAGTGTACAAGGTAAGATAGAGTGAAAAATGAAGAGCTGACGGCGGGGGGTGGGGGGTGGAATTGGAAAGCTCTTCTGTTAAATCCAGTCAAAACATAACTGACTGAAATCTCAAGTAAGATTGACAAGGCATAAGGATCAAGTCTGCCTGTTTTAACACAGCCAACAATGCCATACAAGTCAAGTAAGAGCTACGGAAGGCAGGAACGCTTGGTAATTCTAGGATACATGGTATCGCCGGGAAAAGAAATCTGAGGCAAATGATTTTTCCTTTTTAATTTTGTTATGGTGTTTAGAAACTGATTAGAAGTTACAATAAAATATATTTAGACACTATAACAAAAGTGTTTACAAAATACTTTGCTGATAAACGAATACACTACAAAATAATTGCTAAAAAGCTTTCTGTAGAAGGAATGTGCTATGTCTCTCCATTCCAGCTCCAAGAGCAGAGAACTCTCCACTGAAGATCCAAAAGCAGTGCTTTCTGCTCTGAGAGTGGGAGAGTTTGAATGATGTACTGAGCAGTAAATGAGGAGTTTAAACATCTTATTGGAGGAATAAGACAGAAATGATCTCTAGCCATTTAAGGAAAAATTAAAACACAGACGAAAAACTCGAATTAGGGACTCAAAAAAAGGCATTTCATCTCTGTCTTGCTTTCCTGTGTATGAGGAGTCTCACCCTCTCCATTCCAGCTGAAATTTGGTTTTTAAATAGGGGTAAGGCAGTTTTAATGCTCTTGGCCCAAGCTGCTTTGTACCAAGATGTCCAGGGTAAGTACTATTATTGTCACAGCAAGACAATCATCCTGATAAATGTCTCAATTTTCTAACTCTCCCTCTGCTGAATTTATTATCATGGTTTTATTCTTCCTTCAGTCACAAGGTTGTACTATTATCCTTAACTGCCCTCTTAAAACTAATCCATACATTGGCCAGGAGGGAGTGCTCTAGCAGGGGAGCCAACACTATTATCCTAGAGTCTTGCTGTTCCAGCAAGCTTGGGAATGATTGCCCTCAGGTTTCTCACCAAGCTGCTTTCAGTTCACAAGAGCATGAGGAATCACTCAGTACTTCTTTTTATGCCTAGTCATTAGGTATATTTACAGTAGTACTTTCTCCCTCAGAATTTGGCACTGCTTGCTTTGCCCTCGCTTTCTGTTTTACAACTGTTCCTTTGCCCCTAAACTTCCAGTGCTGCAGCGCTGAGGAGCCATGAACACAAGGACAGTTTGTTTTTTTACTTCTCAACGTACAAAGAATGTTGTGTTAAAGAGAAAATAAATTGTTTTTCTCTCATTTGAAAATGCCTACCTTCTTCAGCAATATCACTGCATGTAATGGAGCAGTAAGCTGGTCCCCTATCAAACAAAGCAAGCAGTAGAGATTAATTATCTCACAAATATTTTGGAGAATCAAGCAGTTCACCCATTTGTGCTGCTCCATTTCCCATGTTTTCAGCTGAAAGAACAGGCTGCTGTCTAAATTGATGGCATCCTTTTCAGCTGAGACCAGCTTAATCTATTTTGTGTTCTTCAAAAAAGGAGCTGCTTTTGTTACCCCTTGTATGCACCACATTTCTCTGTTGAAACAAAGCACTGGTGAACAGCATTGGCTTGACAGTGCCAGAGACTGGAGTCCTCAGGTCTGGCAAGGCAGCAGCAGTAGGAGCATTTAAGGCGT
>NW_008824035.1:8080665-8081715 GCF_000699105.1 Pygoscelis adeliae | reverse complement strand
ATTATATACTTAATTAAACTTCTACAATACAATAATCAAATATGCAGATGAATTCAAATCACATCATCATTGGGAAGGAAACAAAATTTTAAAAAGTTAAAATCAACAAATAACCAATAATTCCAGAAGCGAAGGGGAGACAGTCTGCCAGGCTGCCTGCTAGTGACTCTCATGATTCAGTCTGCTCTAGCAGTGCTTGCTTAGTTATAGGTAATGATGCTTTTTAACAGTTCTTTCCCATGACTGTCCACTCTGCCCTTCTCCAGGAGGCTCTCGCTCTCATCACAAAGCCAGTTTAGTTGCCTGTGGAGCAGCTGCTGAACTGCTCTGGTTTATAGCCTTGCATATTCACATAAATTGCCACTCATTCCTCTTAATATACTGTGCTGTAATTTGCAAAATCCTGAAAATCATCCCTTTTTACTAGCACCTCTGATGTTAAAACTGTATTTTAAAAACTGCAACAGATTTGCATCTGAGCAGAAATGTTGCTTTTACTTGTACAAATATTCTGTTCAGCTGCCTTTGACTCCCCAGCCTAAATTATAGTTGAATCAACATTTGTTTTGTTTCACAGAATGGCAGAATTAGCTACATATGTTCAAACTTCCTTGATTTACTACTTGATCTCATTCGTATTACTTCAGCGTGTCTCCTCCTTCTGGTTTTTGTTTCTCAGATGGGGCAAAACTGAAGAGCTTAGACCCAGGTCTGGGAAAAGGAGAATGAAAATGAGGTGTGGGAGCTGCATGCTTCTGCCCAAATCAAAATGCAAATGCTATAGTACTGGCATAATGATAATTTAGCTGAATGTAAACCAGGAAATCACTCCCTTTCTGCTGTGGTTAGTCACGAGCGCAGCACCACGTGGTGGATGGTGTTCACCAGCCCGTGGTTAAGTTCCTTGTTCACAGCTCTGTGTCTCCAGTTCCTCTTTCAGTGACTGCAATTCCTCCTTCCCATTACTCCATTCCTCGAGGAACAGCAGAGGTACAAACGAAACATGGTACAAGGACACAGAAGATCTTGTGTTCATGGCATTGGCAGTCT
>NW_008824035.1:8072545-8080647 GCF_000699105.1 Pygoscelis adeliae | reverse complement strand
GAAGCGTTCTGTGGCACAAGCACATAAAAAGCCATTGCTGGATGTTCAGTTTGCCTCCATTATCTTGCCATATAATTGCTTAGGGTGCTTGATCCCCTCTTGGCACAGCACATGAAGAGACCATTAAATGCCTAATACCACTGCCTGTTTCTGTCTACTCTCTGCCTGACTCTTACCTAATCTATTCTCATCATCTTTGCATGTATTCTTGAATGTCTTTCTAAACTTACGATCCTGAAGCATGTCTCTAAAAATGAAGGTGAATTGTATTAGTCTCCTGTATCTACTTAGTACATACAGGGAAAACATCTTTGATTTGTGAGAAGGCACCTCTGATTTGGCAATGCAGTGGGAATCTGGGCCAAACTAGAAGGAATAATATAGCATTGCAGGAAACTTTGAGGGAACAGACTAAGAGGGAAGTGAGTATCACCGAGGGCTAAACAAAGACACAAGTACAGTGGATCGGCAGAATGGTGGCTGTTTGGATAAGAGTGCACGTAGCTTAGTGCATAAACTGCAAATCTGCTGCAGGACATGAGGACACAGCTTAACCCACGCCCCCAGCAGATCTTAATGGCAGGGATAGTATTCACTGTTAGCTGTGTGTTGAAAGACTATGGATCTGAGTTATAAAAGGATATGGGTGCCTGCATATATCAGAACAAATGCAGAGGCTTCAGAGTAGTTGTATTCTGTCTACCATTTTCACAAAGCACCTATCATGCACTGGGAAATTCGGATGTTTAATAAAATTCTCTCTTATTAGTTATAAACTCTTAACTCGCCATTAGGAGCTACCTTTACAGGACAATTGTACTATTGTGTGGGAGATAATTATGGAGTAATATAAGATCATACGAGGCTAATATAAGTATTATTGAGACAGTGTTAACAGTTTTAATGTAAGCTGTAGATGTTTCATTCTGCTTTGACATCTATTTCCCTTGAGATCATAGAAAAACCTATTGTTTTAAGCAAAGGAAAAAAATAATCAATTGTTTCATGTGAAAAATGACCAAAACAATGGCATTATGTGAAGGGAACCTAAAAATAGAAACAAACACTTCAGTCAAATACAACTCATATTTAAAGAGTGTTTTGTTCATTTTAAAGAGTCACATGATTATTTGTCAGCTTCCATTTGGGAATAGTTTTTGCGTAGTCTATTCAAACACTCTGCCTGTCCCAAATACGGTGTTTAGGCAATTATGTTGCTTAATTGTGTGCCTGATGTTGCATACCTTGGTATTCCCTAGAGCGTACTCAGGTAATTGTCTTAAAATGTAATAGACACTAGAAGAAATTGTTCCTTCTCATTAAGCTCTGAGGAAGGATTTGCAATAGGTGATTTGTTTGTTAAGCTGCCTTGCTATCTGATCTAGGAAAGGGTTTTTTTGAGTTAGCCACAACAGTTAAGTGTTACAGCTTTAACTGAGATATGTCAAACATTTCTGCTAAGTTATCTGATAAATGTCTAGTTTCCAGCAGTAAAGAATTCTGTAATAAGATTCAGTCAAGAACTGCACAAATACACTAGGCTTTCATCAACACCTTTTTCATGTTTTAATTAAGCAAGTAAAAATCCAACAGACTTAAACTGCACTCAAGCACAATCATCCCTCTCCATACCCTCGTATTTCTCCTCCTCCTGAGATGCTGTTTCTCACCCAGAAGTTGTAGAGCTCTCATCATACCTATAATCTTCGCAAAAGGATACACAGGCATTGAGTTTCTAATTAAAACCCAAGCAACATTCTCTTCCACAATAGAGTTTATATGTTATATACCCTTAGGAGTAAAACAGTGGTTATTAGAACCAATAATATGTCTAGGGACATAAGCAAGGGAAATACAGAATTAAGCAAATGCTGTTGTTAGGTCATTTCTTCTTCCTCCTCTAAATTCTGAGAAATTGTGGCAGATTGGGAGAATTTTAGTGCATTAAACTACATACTTAGAATGGATTATTTAACAAAATGCTATAATACAATCTAGCTTCCAGTGTCTCCCCAGAGGATTGGATGTACGTAGAGATCCTAGCAGTATCCTGAGTTGATCTCACACTCCGTACACGTTAGAGCACAGGGGACAGGAGAGTGCCAGGATATAGGATTATCAGGACAAATCATTGAACATGATTAGTGTTTACTACATCCAGCTTCTCCTGCTTCAGTTCCCCATGGAACATTTCTCTACTGTCTGCTGGCTATCAAAGCAATATATTTTGGGAAAATATTGAAGGGCATCTTTCCTTTCCAAGCATACATAACTACCCAAATGAGGAGAGTATCAATTACATAAATTAAATGTCTCAAAAGGAAACTACCGACTCTATTCAGGAGAAATTCATAAACTGGGCTGAGAAAGGCAATGCTCCTCCTCAAAAGGGGATTTTCAGAGTTGCAACACTTCCTGCCAGACTCTTCCACAGGAGGGCATAAAGCTGGAATGAAAAATGGAGGTTCTGAAAGTAAATAAAGAGAACTGAGAATAGTTATGAGATGAAGTCACCAAGATAAAATGCAGGTGTACAGGAGTTGCAACAGCCAAGAAAGTGTAGGGGGGGACAAGTAGTTTCCACAGAAGCTCCCTTCTCATGCTGGGCAGTTACATTTCACTTTAATTGACAGCTCTCTTAAAAAAGGGGAAGGAGAGAAAGTCTTGGGGCAGTAAAAAAAAGTCTGCAAACCACACTTGAGCTCCTTTGGGATACACACCTTGAAAAGCAACTGTCTGTAAATGTCAAATTATGCTTACTTTCACTGACAAAGCCATGGGAAGCCGTATGTGGTAACTATGGTTTTACTGAATTGCCTCAATAAATAAATATGAAAGATTTTTCTCTTGACAGGCTTTTGACATACGTTGCGGAAGAGCTGAAACTGGGCAGGGCTATACATCTCTATGCAGAGTCTTCTAGGAAGCTTGCCTTTCTTCCCTTCAGTTTTTTGGATGCAGCAGGACTGCCATTACAGTACAATGAAGAAGGTGAAATGAGTTCATTGGGAACCTGCAAAGCATGTACATTGATAAACATATCTGCCACAACTGCTACCAGTGATAGAGTTTAACTGGTTTTACTACCAGGAGTAATCAGAAGAAACAAATAGAAATGTGTCTTACTCAGTTTGCAAAACCTTGAATTGATTGATGCACAAACTCATCTGTGCATACAGCTAACAATTGAGCAAGTATTTTTCTTTCATGCAAAATGTGATATACAGAAAAGTCAGATCTGGAGTTATTACTAGGACATAGATGATAATAATATATTACTAATAACTCTGCCTTGGGGCACCAGTGGAAGGCTTAGTGAAGTCACAGCAGTTTCACAGAGAAGTCGATATGCATTTTTTAATATATTATGGACAAGGATTTAGCACTTGCTTCTCAGTGACCAGCTCTTGCTTAGATACAGACTTCTAAGCTCTAGCATTTCCAAGCTGTTCAGATCATCTCGTTGACTGAAAGCTGAAATAGTTGATTGTCTTTGATACTTTCTCTCTTTACCATGAGAGAGTTGACCACCATGTACAAAACCATCTGCAGTTATTGTACGTTGAAAGAGAGAACATGATGCCCACTAACCTTTTCCATATAAAAAAGGTCAGCTTCTAGTTGGAGATCCCTAGATAGGAGGTTTCATTCGTGGCCCATGCTCTGCAGGCTTTTATCACCTTTTTCTTAGTTTCAGTTCCTCCTCCTATCCTTGTGTAAGCTTTCCAAATCCAGGCTGATCCTTGCCAATGGCTTGAGGTCCTGCAGGCTTCTCCCTAGCTGTAACCTCTGAGACCTGGGCCTTTCTCGTTCTGTGGCACTGAGGCCTGCAAGCGGAGCCTCATATTGCTGTAAGTGGGTAGTACATGGATGGATGCAGTGCCTTTCCCCCAGGGTCTCTGCTGACTGTATAAAAATGGAACAAAGCCTAAGTAGGTCTTAGACAAATTGGCTCCTTTCAGGAAAACTTCTTGGCCCATTCAGATATCAACAAAACTCCTCCCAGAGCGTGAATTAATTGGTGTTGAATGACACGGTCATGAATGGATGGAAGCTTTCTTTCTCTTTTCTTTCTTTGGTGAAAAAATGACTAATCCAGAGGTGATCTCAAGGGCTTATGCCCTTTTCCCCCCTTTTGTTGCTGCCTCAGCTTCTTCTGAGCCCATGATTAAGCTGTGGATGTCTCACACCCATCCTGTACTTAGGGTGGCCAAAACCCCACCTCTTCTGTAGGTGGTGGCTTTTTTTACAGGGCTACAGAACAAAAAGGTGTTCTAATATATTAGTGTCAATCACATCTGAACAGTAGTTGAGCTGGAGAAGGCAAGAACATCTAAAACACCCCTTATTCAAGTAGGCATTTCCTTCTGCTTTAACCTTGCAGGTAATGTCATGAAATGAAGACTCTTGAAAAAATTAGTTTCTAATTTCCCATCTTTCTAGAAAGCAAAGGATTCTTTACGTTCATGTTCTCATTGGCTACTATTATGATAATGTTCTTCTGTTGCCCTCAGAAGCAGTGAGGTGAATTAAGAATTATCTCATAACTCAAAGCTGTGCTACTTTAAAAGTGAAAAACAAATAAAAAATCACACAACTTTTGTCTGCTATTTAGTCAGTAAAGGAACAGCACAGGTGCGTGTACCACAGCACTGGCAATTCCTGCTAGTTTCAGCTGGGACCAGGAACTTTCTCAGGTTTCAATAAAACTTCTTTGAAATTTTTCAAAATTCTTTTTACAGTTTAAGTTGAATATAATACTCTACCTTCTCTTCTGGATGTGCGTACAGTTGCTATTTCAGCAACTTGTAAGTTGCTGAAGCTTCTAAGGCTGGATGTGTATCCCCTCAATTAATTTTCCACATCTGATGATACCTACATCTCAAGGGCTCTCATGCTACATTAGGTGATTTTCAACTCTGTTGAAGAACTTCATTCAAGGCAAGTAAATCTATCAGAAGAGTCCTTCCTTTTCACAGCCTGTGTATGGGTTGCCCAAGAGCGTAGTGTTTGCCCTGAGCAGCATGTTCCCTCTGTGCTCTCCCATGGGACTCCTGCATAATAGAGCTCTGAGACACCTTGTTATGAAGACCTCTCTGAAAGTTTAAAGTATTTTGGCTACTTTATTTTGTATTACACTGTAAACTCTCTTTAAAACTATGCTTCTTGAAAATGCCAATGTGCAGAATTCTAGAAATGCAGCTCTTCGATGACATGAGGAGTGTCACGTTGAGCTGGCATCTCACTCACGCTTGCAGATGCACTCAGGTATGTAGGAAGGACAGCTCATGGAACGGTGGATGCTGTGGCTTTGGCTCGGCAACGATTAGCATACTTCAAACTACTATGTTGTAGATCTGCTGGTATTTTTACTGAAATCAGTTGTCTTTGGTGTCACAACCATATTACTTTCAAAATTGTTGTGTTTCCTAAGTTTTCTTTTCAGCACTTCCACGTATCGGATAGACTTTATATGAATCAATTAGACGTATTTTTTGAAAATATGCCAGTGGTTCACTTCAGGCAAATGATGAGAAACAGCGACCTCGCGATCCGCCAGTACTGCTTCTTTTTATGAAGATTGCCATCCTTCCAAGGGAGCTGAGGATTGCATGCAGAGCACTGGCAGGAACTCAGCATTCTTACTGTAAGCAAAGACGCCTTTTGCACAAAAACGAGGTGTTGCTTAGCTATACCTTTGCTCTGCGTAAGACAAGGGCTCTCACTGGTTTTCAAACCATACCACCATGCCTCTACCACCCCCAGTCAAATCTCCAGCCATACACACACTGGAAAATTAATTGTGAACTTTTTGGAGAATTAAGTTCTAAGGTGGTAACAAATATTGCTTATCAGATACTAGTTGAATTCAATTTTTTACTGGGAACATCTATGATTGGGATCAAGTAAATGAGCAATGGGCTCATTATTGTTCCTTACAAGTGACTGTCATAAAAAGAAACATTCTAGGAAAACCTGATGCCTACTACAACGAATCCAGTATCTCTTTCCCAGCGTTTGGCAATGTGCAAAGATTTAGATAACTGTGACTTAAAGTCCCCCCGCTATACCCGGAACGTCAGTAAACAATGTGAATGGAAACTCAGTCAAGAGACCCATGTTTGTTCCCTAAAGACTGCCTCCACAGCAGCAGACAGTTAAATGTGGATATGCATGAGTTAATCCAGAAAGTAGTATACAAATTATTCACAGGGGGGAAATTTAACTCCATAACCAAACTATCAAACTGCCGGAACAGCTGTTTATGTTGCAGTAATACCAGAAACCTAACCTAAAGCTGAGACCCCATTGCAACTAGTGCAATTCCTGCCCCAGGAAAATTACAGACTATTTTCTAGTCAAAGTACACAAAGGGCATAAAATCAATTAACAACAGTGAGAATAAAAGCAGAACAAATAGTAATAATACCTGGGTGGCTTTTATGTACTGCTTTTCATCAGTAGGTCCTGTAGGGGTTGATTCTATGTTGTCACACAATCCTTAGTATATTTATCTTCAAATCAGTCTCTCTACGGAGATACTGTTATCCTTGGTTTATATATGGGGAGCTATGACTCAATAGCACCAATATTGCATGTGAAGTAGGGATCTGAACCAAAGTCTCACTGCTTGTGCACTACATACTGCTCCCTGGAGAACTTTTGGCTAGATGCTGCTCCCTGGAGAACTTTCTGCTAGTTGCTTAGCTAATGGAAAGGTATCATGTTGAAGTATCATGGGAGAAATAGGTGCCTCAAAAAGATTTGAAAGAGGGTAAGGTAAGAGTTTTACGAATTTTCATGTGATTTTATTTCATATACAGGACATAACAAGCATAGGGGTGTATGAGGAAGGAATGAACAAATAAATCGACAATGATAGGCAAAATGCCATTAAGAAAGTAGTAATCACATAGATATTAGCATTCCACTTCAAGACTTCCAAAAAGCTGGTCGGTGCCATCCAATTGCAAAAGCTGATCATGAAAGTAGGTCCTGTGTGACAACTGAGTAGGCTTCAATAGTGCGAGGTATTTCACCTCACAGGGAAAAAGTTGGAATTAATCTGAGTAGGTCATCTAGTCCATCACCTTGCCCGGAGCAGAACCGCTTATAATGATATCATCTCTGATAGATGTATGTTGTCTGTTCTTTATGCAGTCTAATGAAGGTGACTCCATTCTCTACTTAGGCAGACTGCAACAGTTTTTCCTTTTCACTGCCATTAGAAAGTAGTCTAATGCTAATACTGAAGTTATAGCTTGCAGTTTGAGCTCATTACTTCTCACCAACATAACCGGGACATGAAGGGCAGATTGATTGATTCCTTTCACTTCGTAGCAGTCTGGACTCAGTTTGTTTAGCATTTTTTCATTCCCTGATGAAAAAACCCCTCATCGGTTCTCCTTTAAAATTCTCCTCCCTCTTCAAAGTGATGCTACAGGGTGAATCCCAGCTGTTCCCACAGGGCTCAAACATGGTCAGGGCCGAGAGTTCCGTACCCAGCGATGGCTGTCCCGGCTACAGAAGGGGATATATTCCCACCAGTCAGTCCGCATTCATTTCGTGGTGTGGGTTTACTGCGGGGGGGATCATCGGGAGCCTGGAGCCTCTCATCTAGCAATGCATGGCGTGGGAAGAATAGTCAAGCTACACAGGCAGAGGCACTTGGCTCAGCAGCCCTCCACTCACCAGGGCCTTGCATCCCTGTCAACAATGATACAATCCGTAACTCCTGTAGGATTATTTGTCACCTCACCAACCTATGTCTTAAGTAACCCACCTATGTTATTGCCATTAATTAGCATTTCATCATTAACTTAGGCAATCCTAATCTTTAAAGAGCACACACCTTTGTGTTCTCTCAAATCTGTTGAGAGATCTAAAGGGGCGATAATTATAGCACAAGACGTGAGAAATCTCCAGTAAAGCCTTTTGTCTCTCTCGTTTCGTCACCTAAGCCCAGAACTGCTGAGGCGGACGGCTATCCGGGCGGGCTGCACGGCTGCTTATGGAAACAGGCCTCGGCTTCGAAGCTCTAGCAACACGAGCGTCCTCCATCGCCGCCTGAGGAGAGGAAAGCCGAGCGGGGCCGGGTCACG
>NW_008824035.1:8069255-8071971 GCF_000699105.1 Pygoscelis adeliae | reverse complement strand
GGCGTGGGCTGGCGGGGCCAGGGGGAGGCCCCGCGTGGGCTGCGCGGGGAGCTGAGGGGTTAGCAGGGCTGGGAGATGTCGGAAGGCAGCGGCGGGAAGGAGGACGAGGCTAAGCCCGAACGCGGGTAAAGGGCTAAAGCGATTCACCGCTGTAGGGACTGGATGAAACCGAGGGAAGGTGGTCTTCAGCCTCTTACTTGTTTCTGTAGTAAGTGGGATTGTATTAAAATGGAAAGTCATTCATAGTCACCTTAATAACTGGAGCAGAGGTTCGATGTTTGCAAAATACTTTGAGGCCGCTTTAGTGAAGAATGCGGCACGTGTGAAAAGCAAGGTTTGTGTATGGACTTTCAGTTCTCCTCAGCTCACAGACATGTGAAGCCTTCACCTTACGTGAATGCTGCCAAAAATGTACTCATATACTAGGCTCTAACTCAAATTTCTTAGAAATTAATAGCTTTAAGCATGTTAACTACTTTTTCTGTTTCTTACAGTATTTAGTAGTAAAGAATCTCAGGTCACATGAGACCAAGGGAAGACAAATAGTCAAATTGTCTAGTACAAAATTGTTTCACTGGCTCTTGGATTTATTTTTCTAGTAGATTCTTTTAAATGCTACTATTATAATACCACGATATAGTTTCGTGTAACTTATCATCATGAGTTATCATCATCAACTTTTCTGCTGGGGCGGACTGGTATTTGTTTTGTGATTTCCCCTGTCTTGGATGTGGATTTTCTATGTGTGTGTTGGCTTGCTATCCTGTAAGAGCATTTTAAGGTTTAGGTTATAGACAACCTACTGCACAGGGACTAGTACATTAGTGTGTGGAGGCGGTAAAGAGGCAGATAGGGCAAGTAGTGGTTAAGAGAGTTGTTGCTCCTTTGAGGAACATCCATTCAGCCCATGGTTTGCTCTCAACTTTTTTCAAGAAGAGAGCAAGAGACAGTCTGAATTATTCTAACAGGCCATTTTATGGCCCGGGGCCACAAGCTGAGCTTGTCTGCTTTGGGAGGACTGGGATGTCGTGGGCATGTAGTCAAATGTTAACAACTCTGAAAGCCTTTAGTTCTCACTGAGGGGGATCTGATGCTTTTGCAGGAGATGTGTCTAACAGTGCTGCTCGCTGGGAGAAATGGGTCATTCCAAAACTGTTGCCTTCTATCTTGAGTTTTTCTTTGGTTTGAATTTAGGAAGAAATCACTGTTTCTGAAAAAATACCAGTTTAGCTAGTTTTCAGGGATTTATTTTAAATGGATTATTGCGTAATGTCTACAACCAGTTATTGCATCCTTGAAGAGCAGGAGAAATGGGTTTCTGTGAAGATGTATGTGACCTGAAAGATAGCTTCTTTCTCTGTGGAAACCCAAGCATAGTGAACTTAACACCTGTACTCTACAAGCTATTGACATTGCTCTCCCATATTAGGATTTGCTATAGGATCATAATGGATTGTTATTTTTACTCTAAATAACTTGTTCTGGATTAAGAATAAAAATTATGTTGCTTCAAGGGGTTTATGATCAAAATGATACGACTGCTGGATACTTCGCTGTGGGAGTGTAAGGGAGCTGCTGGAAAGCTTGGTCCGCACCGTAAATACAAATGTCTTGATGTAGCTAGAGCCCAGCCTTTCTGTACGTATAGAAACAAAAGAACCTTAAAGGGAGCTGCATCTATGTCTTAAGGTTCCCTCAGAACATCTGAGATGTGGTTGAAACATGTTTGAGATGTTGCATGTGAAAATACTGATACGTAAATATAGTTTGGATATGAGGATCTAGGTAGAGTTTGTATTTGAGGATAATACCCAGGTTTTGAAGTGAGTGATGGGGGAGAAAGACAATTCTGTTGCCTGTACTGATTTGGAGGCAGCAGGTGATGAACACTTGAGTCCTGTTCCAGTGACTTCTAGCTAATCTGGAGCTGGTTGATCTATTAGTGAGACCTAGAAGGTTGATTGAAAAATCTGGTAAAAATAATTGACGTCTAGATGGGTACAGTGATACTACGTGGCTTTTATCAGCAATATTAGGACAATCCAAACCCAGATCCTTTTTTCTTGCAGTCTTCTCTATGATGATTCAGCTTTTCTGCCTCTTTTGAACTATTACTTTAATTTTTCCTAGCAAAGCTGCAGCCAGAAGTACCTTAAGCAAAATACTTGTTCATTATGCCTGTTGCATCTTTCCTGCGGTCTTTGAAATGGTGTCAAACACTACAGACACTATTGTACCAGATTTAGGTGCACTCTCCTCATGTTGCATTTCCTCTGCAAAGTAGAAGAGTTCCTATGATGAAAAAAAACCTTTGTAGTACTTTAGGTGTATGTCTCTGATCACAGAAATCTTTTTCTGGCTGCTTATCCAATAGTCAGTGACCTGCAGAAACATGGCTTTCTTGTTGATAGTTCAAAGACCAAACTGTTAAGGATCTTATCCAGACAGTTTTCATCACCAGTGAGGGGAGGAAGGAGAGTATGTGGAATTGACTGAGAGTCTGGGGGGGGTGCTCATCTAACTGTCCCTGTTTCCAAATAAAAATGTCTCTGAAGGCTAAACAGTGTGTTTGCAAATTGATGTGTTTAAAGATTGCAATATGCTCCCTATTTCTTAAAATGGTGGTTATTGAGATGGGATAATTCCTCAAAAAAGACAAGTAACTATTCTTAAATGAGTATCCTCTTGAGGGAAATCTTAGGTACTGTAAGAGTGG
>NW_008824035.1:8044727-8069214 GCF_000699105.1 Pygoscelis adeliae | reverse complement strand
TGAATTTCGTATTTTAATTCACTGTTGCAGTGGAAGATGGGGATCATAGTTATACAATGTGTGTTGAAACCTTAACGGGATGATGGGCATGCTGAAAAACCTACTAAAAAAATTGAGTTGGAAAAGAACTTTCTTGAAATTACCTTTTCTGAACTTTTATGTTATGCTGTTGACTTTGGTTGACTGGTTATTAGTAAGCTCACTTTGCTGGTGAGACTTGAGTTAAAAACTTACATACAGTTATTTTGAAGGTTAAGCACATGAAGTGTCCAACTTGTACTGCTTTGGACACTGCATGTCCAAAGAAGAGCAACAAAGTTGGTGAAGGGTCTAGAGCACAAGTCTTATGAGGAGTGGCTGAGGGAACTGGGGTTGTTTAGCCTGGAGAAAAGGAGGCTGAGGGGAGACCTCATCGCTCTCTACAACTACCTGAAAGGAGGTTGTAGCGAGGTGGGTGTCGGTCCCTTCTGCCAAGTAACTGGCGATAGGACGAGAGGAAATGGCCTCAAGTTGCGCCAGGGGAGGTTTAGATTGGATGTAAGGAAAAATTTCTTTACTGAAAGAGTAGTTAAACATTGGAACAGGCTGCCCAGGGAAGTGGTTGAGTCACCATCCCCGGAGGTATTTAAAAGGTGTGTAGACGTGGCACGTGGGGACATGGTTTAGTGGTGGACTTGGCAGTGTTAGGTTTACAGTTGGACTCAATGATCTTAAAGGTCTTTTGCAACCTAAATGATTCTATGAAAACAGTAAGGTGCTAAAATTCCCTAGAACACAGTTGTACTAGAGTAACTGTTATGTATGCTAGAAAGTAAGAGTGCCTCAGAGGTGGAGCGTGCGCTGATGTTAATCTTGCCATAATAGCTTGTATTATAACTTATTCAGATCAAACTTTAAACAGTTTGGCCCTTGTTAAAAGGGATTATTGATTGAGTGTAACTAAATGTTGACTCAGTAGCTCGTAGGCTTAAAATTTTTCTGTCCTGGAGCAAGAGAAAGCAGGGCAGGATTTCCTGATTTTTTTTTTTTTTTTTTTTTCCCCCTATCTCTTTGTGGAGAAGCTTCTTTCCTGTGGGATGAAGAGAGGCTTGTGGATCTCTTAATTGTTATGGGTGTACCATTACCCAGGGTAAACTAAGGGATGAGTGTATAGCCGGCTGCCTGCTGTGTATCAAGTTCACACCCAGGTTGCTCAGGGTAATGTGTTAATACCGCCATACCTTTATGTAGACTCTTGCAATTCTTGCTGTAGTTGCTGGTAATGATTATGACTATATTAAGCAGCAACATAAATTAACTCTCTTTAAGAGTTGATACTACTTGAATTTAACAAGTAACATCAAAGTGACTTAATATCTGACCACCAATACTCAGAGCAATCTTTATTTTATTATAAACGCTTAGCTCTTTAGACAACAGTGTTTAAGCAACACTTGACACTAAACTGAATCCTGGTATAGCTGACTTCTAAGCTCAAGGTGGTGGAAACTTAGGGCAAAGAAGGAAGGGGCTGGTGCCACTAGAGAGTCTTGACAAATCAGAAGAGTAAGAGCCTGTTGCATCGAGGAAGGTGTGGTAGTTCACAGGAGGCTCTGTGATTGCATCAAAGCAGTTAATTGCTAGTCAAGGTTAATGCTTGAAGTAGAGGAACAGATAAAATAAGAAGATTCTCGCATGGAAACATTAGCCTGATAAAAAAGAATGTTATAGTCTGAAGGCAAATGTGACTTCATATGCAACAGCAATTCCTGTCTGTCATCTAGCTCCAAGTGGTTGAATTTCAGGCAGATGACATGTAAGAAATCTGTAAGAATTTAAGTAATATGATATGTATTATTAATCATTTGATACCAAGTAGACCGAACTGGATGTATTCATTCGTTAAATTTTATTAGAAAAAACCTAGATACAAGATAGAAGTGTAAAATATGTTTAATATATGAAGTACCATATGCATTATTATATGAAAGCAAGTAGTTTACAGCAAAAACTGAAATAATTTTGTAGATTGACTTATTGATGTCTACTGAGATCTGAAAGAAAATGAATATGTATATATAGCTATTTATTTAAACTTGATTTGTTTATTTAAACTGAATAGAATGGTCTGTTAATGCAATAGAATGGAGTAATTACTTGGACTTCCTAGAAGCTACTTTGAGCTGGAGTAAAGTAAGGACATCTGTAGTGTAACAGGTTGCAGCCAACTAGACTTTCCTGAAATGTTACTATGCCTCTTATTGGAGAACAAATAATGTGAAGTATTAAAAATCAATTGTAGGCTGAATGTGATGGACAAGCATAATGCCTCTGTAGTGTTGTTATATCCAAAATTGTGTTGTTGTGTGCAAGTCTTCAGGGTTGATGGTATAGGCCAAAAAGTGTTTTTCAGCAGTTATCTGATGTATTTGCTACAGAGCATGCTAAAGATTCTCTACGCAATAGGTGAAAGTGTTGTCCAGGAACTGAGCTTATTTTGCTTGAGCAAATAAATGGCAGACCATTGATTCCTTCATTAACTCATAGGTTTTTTTGGTTTTTTTTGGATAGTGAAGTAGATTTCCTGGTTTTGCAAGCTTTCAAAAAATACTCCTCAAAGGGCTGCTCTCTGGTGTTTGAAAAATCTTTAAGTGCTTGTTTGTTCACTGCCTAGAAGTAGCCATGTGCATGCATTTTTGTAGTAGAGCAGTCTCTTCAAAGATAGAAATGAAACTGGTGTCAACTGAAGTAGTAGGTGGAATAGAGATAGCTTCTAGTAAAGTATTCTGTTGCATAAGAATCATCATTGGGATAAGTGTATACTGAGAAGCATAGGTATAATGTCTTGGCTTTCCTGAATCTTTAATTCACCCTAATTGACTTAAGCTTTCTATGAAAGAACACTAGAGAAACACCAATTTCCTCATTCCTTGGGCCTTTGTTTATTACAATGTGGTGAAATGAAGAGTAATGAAATAGTTGAGGCTAGGAACATGTGTAAGGAGAGTTAACATTTGTTTTTTCAGAATGGTTGTTTAAAAAAAAAAAAGCACACTGTGCTTTGGAGTACCTAAACCCTTGAAGTCTTATTTTATGCCTAAAATCTTGTCTGCATTAGCTGCTTACTGGAGATGTAAACTGTAAATATGAACCCAGGTTTGTGTTGCCATACCAGATATTCAGCAAACAGAATAGCAACTGAATCAGGTGTATGTGCAGCTGCAGGGGTTTAGCTGAAAGTGTGGGCTACAGAACTTGAATGTGTCTAAGGTTATAAAACAGATGTTATGTGACTTCAGACTTGAGAGTGATTACATTTGGTTTGCTGCAGGGAGGATCATCCAAGAGGGAAGAAGTATAAGAATGACAAACGCGGTAGATACTCCCTGCCTGCAGCATGGCATTCTTCTCCAGATAAATGATGCTTCCACAAAGCAGTTCTTGAAGGGATTCCTTGGGCTACATTCCTTTTCCTAATTTCCAGGCACCTGATACTAATTTACTACTGGCTTCAAAACCACTCTGGAATGGCTTGCTTACTTGGTTGAGAAGTGTGACTATATGACCCAGAGAGACTGCTCCAGAGGAGAGGGAGAGTGACCTTCTGGTATCATCTGTGGAAAGGGTTCTGAATTTCCAGCTGGTGGTCTGAGTTGGTAACCAAAAATCCAGCTGAGGTGGGCTTTGAGGAGTTACTGTTTGGGTAATGTCATCTTGTTGTAACTCCTTAGCACCATAGTACTGCCTCAGTCTTACTGCACCCATGTGCTCAGTTTTGCAAGAACTCTACAACCTGCAAGACGTTTTTTGCATTGTTACATTAGGCAAATACTGTTAGCCCATGGCTAATACCACATTAGCCCATGTGGTAGCCCTTGAAACTGCCACTTTAAACTCATTTCCAAGAATGTGCCAGTTCTTGGATCGTGGAACAGGAGTGTCTGTGAGTATTTTCTGTATACGTTGTTTTAATGCTGAGCATCAGCTGGTGATTGAATTGAAAATGCTGGTGGTTATTGTGAGGAAACTGATGTGAGCATGTTGGCTTTGTTCCACCTGAGTCACATTGATTCAGCTGGGTTGAACTGCACTTTCATCCTGCTTCTCTGAAGAAAATACATGAAATTGTCACTTGTCCTTTGAGTAAATTAGCCTGTTTGTCTAAGTTTTGTGTATAATGTACCAGATCTTCAGTTTATTTTGGAGAAAGGGGAAGTTGTGTTGATATTTATGTGCTTAGATGGTATGTCTGTGTAATGAGGCAATTCCATTCTTTATTAAATCACATGATGGTAATGTTTGGAGTTCATTCATTACTTTGTCTTGGTTCTGATATTTCATTGAACATAATCTCATAACTTCATAAGTGAAGAAACTTTGTGTTTACTTCTGTTATAATACCAATGTGCTTTAGACCTTGGAAAACAAAAGGCTCTGTAACTGTTGGTGGTACCTTTGCAGTATAAAACTCTTCTTGACTGGCAGTTGTATGTATTGTGTATGCAGATGTCTGATATGCACTTGTCATGTGAATTTGAAACTACTGAAGAATGATATCCATGGTATAATTTCCACGTGGGTTGAACTTTGGGTGCTGAGCTTGGATACCTGTGGAGACCCTCTGCTTGTTCTTCAGTTTCCTAGGGAGAGACAAAACTTTTTCAGCCAGTCACCATGCCTCTCACTAAAGCACAAGATTTGGAGAGTGCTGGCAGGTACAGTTTTGTTGAAATAGCGTAGGTCCAAAGGCCTTTGCCTGCCCAGCTGAGTGACCGGATGCCTTGGAAAAGCACTAGTTCAGCTGGTGGGCTGGGGGCCACCCTCCTGCCCGACCGCCCCTGGACTGGGCACGCTGCCACCTTGTGAGCTTCTGCCCACTTTGTAGGCACCTTAATGGTCTTTTGGGGGCTTAATATAGTGCCTTGTGCTGTGACCTGAACAGCATCCTGCCCAGTGTCTCTTTGATTGTTTCATAGCTAGCTTTCCAGAAAAACGCAGAAAATGCTTGACTTGTTGAACAAATATTTTGCTGTAAAAATCCTTATTGTGTTGAGTCAAACTAGTATTTCAGTGTTGGGCATTGTAATGAAAGTGAAATATTTAAATTCACTTAACTTAGTTGTGCTTTTTTCAGCTCCTATTGTCACTGTTTCCATGGTAACTTGTTTTCTTTCAGGTTTTTTCCCTTCAGGTAATATCATTTTGCATGTGTATGTGTGTATAATATATATTTAAAAAATGTTAAGCGAGCTTTGCTTTCTAGTACTTCATACATTTCAGTAGTGAATTTCTGGCTTTTAAATTAGAAGGCAAGAAAGAACTGGTCATTTCCTACTGTTTCTGTCTAAAATATTCCATATTTCTGTCAAAGATGAAAGTAGGGTTAGTGAGCTTGCCATTTTCTTTAAGCCAATGTACTGAATAGGAAAGGTGTTGTCTTTAAATGAGACAGTTCATGTACAGTACAGGCTGAGTAACATCAACTTTAAAGCAAGAATAACACCAAATGTTGATGAGTCTGTTTATATATTCTTGGAAAGGGGGCTGGGAAGAAAAGTAGAAGGGTGTGTAAATTATGTCTTGGTACCCATAGAACATGTCTGTTGACTAAGCCAAACTGAGCATCTTTCTTTTTTCAGGCTGGGGCATGAGACTTTTTAACATGTTTTGAGATGTTCAGATATTATTCAGATATTTTACAGGGTATTCAGGTTATTTTTCTCGTTGTTGTTTTACCATTTAGCAACCAAATTCTTGAATTTTTGAAGAATGAGCATAGAAACTATTACTGCAAGGGAAACTTTGTTTCAGATGGTACGAAATACTGAAGTGTTAGAGGATATGTAATTTATAAAAGTCTATGTAGCTATAATGGTGGTACATATTAGTTGCAGATTAATGTGTAGTTTGAGTCCCTTGGTCTCAGAGCCAGGATTGGATACACTGAGTACTTGTACATGGAGGGAGCTTTTAATGTGTGCTTAGGTCTGCAGATGCTCAGCAATTCTTTCTGCCCTTTATACTCTTCTGGAATATGAGATTTTGGGAATGAAAACCTCGGGAAATGTAGAAGGCTACATCAATTGCTCAGTCACAGCTTGGATCATTCTTGAGAGCCAAGGTATGATGCATGATGCTAATCTGGCAGGCAGCTCTAATTGCTACACCAGGGCATTACAGAGGGCAGTGGGAGTTCTGCACTGGAGCTGGGGTGTGAAAAGCTTTGTAAGGACTGGTGACTGTATAAATAATGCTGCAAAAGTGTAGTATGAAAATGAAGAAGAGGAGTGCTGTTACAATACGATGAGAAAAAGACTTTCTTCCATGTTTGCCTTCTGTTTCTTATTATACTGTCAAATTGAAGTTTAATTTCCAAATGTAAGCTGGAAAGACAAGGAAATACAGAGCAGGTGTGTGTTATAGTGTATTTCCCTTATATGAGGGAACTGGGGCAGGGAAGCAGACCTGGGGAAGAACAGCATGCTACCCTGGCCTCTATCTTGCAGAGCTGCTTGTGCTTCTTCTGAATAATATGTCAACTAATATGTAACCCTCTTCCAAAAAGTTCTGCTACAATCTTTGAATTACATCAGTATGACATTGACATTGCCTCAGTAGTCAAGGAGGCTTGCGCATCTCCTCTGGATTTCTCCTGCTTTTTTCTGTGCTGAAGGTAATTCTCTTGAGTCTTGAGGTTCACCAGCTCTTGTTCATGAAAAGCTTACCTTTCAAATGGTATGTGAGAAGATCTAAACAGCTTGGTCTTCACTGCAGGCCATGTCAATTACAAATCAGAGCTGACTAATAAGTCTTTCTTTTAAAATCTGGTCTTTTTAGGCTTCTCTTTTAGGGAGCCGCATGCAGTATTTCCTCTAACTTGTTCTTAGTGTGTAGGCATGAAGTGCTAGGAACTACAATAAGTAAATCAAACAGCAGTTCTTAAACTGGCAGTACTCTGGCATGGTGGAACAAAAGAAAGAATAAATGTAAGATGACTCATTACAAAAACAGCCCTTCCTGTCTCCAAACAGAAACCTCAAACTTGTTCAGCATAGTTTTGAATATAAAAATTAAATGCTTAACTTTTTTGTTGTGGTGTTTACCTGTCAAAAGATATAATACTGCCTGTTATGCAGGGGGGTGTATGGATCTCCTGACTTTGTGTTATGAGGTAGCTGAGATGTTTTAGAACCAGCTGTTCTTCTACAAACATGCAAACTGTTATTAAATTTTAATTTAATTATTCTAATCACACCAATAACAAGAGCTATGTTGTCTGGCAGAGTAAACCTTTGTGTATTTATTTTATTCAGGAATACTTCAGCCTGAAAATAAACCCTTAAGAGTGTTAACTCTCAACCTCTGTTCTGTATTTCAAAGCCTGATGAAAGCACCAGGTAGTTTAACACCAAACTGGGAAAGCAGGCCTTTGAAAAGGCAAACAACTGGGAATGCAGTCAGCTTAGCAGAAAGACCTCATATCTGGGTCTTGTTCAGTGCCTTAATTAATAATACCTCCCCTGGATTTTGTGGGAAGTATCTATCTGTACCGACATCAGGACTAATGATAGTGTCAAAGCTGTGCTTTATAAGCGTGTCTCATGTCACCAGTTTCTTTAGAGCCTGGTCTTTTGTGTCTTGGTCTGTCTGATTGTCTCCAGCTTTGCAGCTAGCTTCTCTAGCCTGTTTCATGCATCGCACTTGGCATACTTATTTTGGCATTGCTTTGCAAGAGGACTTACCTCTCTAAATTAGGGGGAAAACTGCTTTGAGCCTTCCTCAAATTTTACTTATTAATATTAAGTCTGTTCTGACTTTACAGGATTTGACAAACTACAGAGATCAGGTATATAGAAATACTACGTTTAGTCAGCAGAGGGAGAAATCTTGCCTTGAGGAAGACTGCAATGATGGGAATTTGAGGGGGACATTTAGTTTAAAAAAATAAAATAAATGCCACTTGAGTGACGCAATTCTGTGTCAGCCTGTTTGCAGCTGGGAACAGCTCAACTGTGTATGACTTAGTGTCTTCGTGGAATTTCTTTTAAATATGTACAATATTTATAAATATACATATACAGAATATAGGAATACATGTAAAAATAGGCAAGGCTGCATAACATGCATTAAGAACACTTTTTCATAATCTGTCATGTCAGTGCACTAGCACAAGGCATTCCTTTGCTATCGAACATGAGTGGATCCTTGCCATTTTCTGAGTGAACACTACATGTGCAAAGATTGTAAAGATTGAGTCTATTGAGAGAGGAGGCAGCCAAACAGAGGGGCTCCTGTATCTGGGCAGCTGTCTGCTCAAACAGTTTAATTTTGGCTGAAATTTTAGAATCGGTTCCTCGATGTGGGAGAACAACATAGACTGGCTATTTCACAAAACTGCATCAGTTACTGAGTACTGAAACTGTTCTATAAAGTTTGCTTAAAGTGCTAAATTTGTCAAAGGCTTGTTGAAATGTCTGATCAAACAATTGTAATAAAATACATGTCCATGTTTTTTTCCATTTGATTAATTAAAACCTTGTGTACAGGCAGTTTGAAGAAAACTAATTTTGATTAAGCCAAGTCTATTTAATTACAACACTGACAGTGTGTCAGCAGCCTATGTTAATATTATCTGTATAATGAAGGCCTTTGGTAATCAGTCATCACCCAGTTATCTTGTATGTAGTGCCGGAGTTATAACTGACTTGAGGCAGTGCATTCTCTGAATCGCAAGGTCTTTTGAAATGGTCACCCCTGGTCATCATCTTAGCTCTTACTCTTTGACTGTATAATGTAAGAGTACATTCACTGTATATAGTGGAGTGAGGTAATAATCTGTTTTTAGACTTCTTTAAGATGCCTTTTTATTAACTAAAATTCAGTTTTTAAGTTAGTACTTCTAATGTAAATAAATGGCAAACTTTTAAAGCAAAGTTAGATTAATGTGTAATTACTCTTTGTGTGTATCTGAGTCTTAAATATGTTTACACTGATATACTTCTGATGACTCTAATAATTAAGAGGTCCTCTGTTTTGGTATGGTTGTGCTTAAGGTATTTCAGTTTTGTGGTTGTATTTTGGCAGTTGTGGGTTTGGTATTTTTTCTTTATATTCCCTTTCTTATGGTGGCATGCTTTGAGGTCACATTCAGGTTGTATTTGCTATGTTATTCCTGCAGTTCTTGGTCGTTTTTTTTTTTTGGCTTTCCAATATATATATTTTCAATCCAAATGTGTCTCTGAGCGCCTCATCAAGTGACTGTTAAGAATGCAGTGGGATTACAGTAGTGATGTTGAACAACTAAAATTTAAAATTATTCCCTTGACAGAGGATAATAATGTTAAATGTCTCATTCTGAAAATATTTAGCTATTGGCTATTTGTGTGTTAGTATTTATGTATAGATTTAAAACCAAGCATCTTTCAAACATTGCTCTTGCCAATTTGAGAATATCACCTTACACTGTGCATTGACTTAAGCTGTTTGTTTTTATGAAGCATCTTGTCTTTCAAGTCTTAGGAGGTAATCTGAAGGAATAATGGTTGTGGCTGCAGAATGACTTTTTGCTCTAAGTTATGCACTCTTGATATGTACTTGATTTCTTGAATTGCTATCTGATAAGACTTTTTTCCAAAGCCATATAACTGCAAATCATTTTGGGCTTACAACGTGCTAACATTCTCACTTAGATATTTTTTTTTCCCCTTTAAGGCAAGAACTTCTGAAGTGGAATGGATGGGGATATAATGACTCCAAATTCATCTTCAATAAGAAGGGTCAAGCAGAATTCACAGGAAAAAGGTAAGTTGAAAATTTATGTAACTGAAGTATCTTATTTAGTGACTTTTTTGAAAAGAGTTTAAAAACTGCACTGTTCAGCTAATCCAACGAAGGCAAAAAAACTTGCTTTGTCTCATCAAATTGGTTATTAGTTGTTCTGCATTTAACAGGCTTGCTGAATTCTATACACAGCAGTCTCACATGTAGTAAAATAGACTGTGGCTTATTGGAAGGTTTATTAAAAGTATTATAAGGACAAATTAATGTGAGTCTTCTCTAACTTGGTATACTCTGTGTGTTAAACTTCCCTTGGAGAATGGAATCAGACTGAGAATCTGCACCATGTTCTAAAGCTTTAGATAACATGCAGCAGGTCAGTGCATTTTTGCCAGTTTTGAGAATCTCTTGAGCATCAACAAGTTGCTTTATTAAACTTCCAATTTGTGTTTTAGGTTTCTTAACCATGGCACACAGAGCTACTTTATCCTCTGAGCTTCAAATTAAAAACTGCTCCTCGGTTGTATGTTCTGTAGTGGCAACACTTCTGATTTATCTACTAGCCATTTCTACAGCAAGCTTGTTTTTCTGAGAAATATTTTTTCTGAGGAAATGACATTAAAATTAAGTCTACTTGGGGGTCTCTAAACTTTCTTCCAGTGGGATTTAAGCCTGTCACTTGACATCTTAACTGTTTTTTTCTGCCTCAGTGGAAACTAGTCTTTCAGTCTCTTCCCTGGTTTAAAATATATACTTTTTGTAAGAGTAAAGAAAAAGAATGGGGAAGAGAAAGAAGTCTGAAATAAATACTATCCTTCAGAAAAATTCCTTCCTGGTCTTCGAGTTTGTGTAAACTAGCATGTGCTAGTTTGAGTCAAAGCTGCAAAAACCTAACTGGGTTGTTGAGCACTTTAATCCTTAACTTCTTAATTTTCAGGCCCAGATTAAAATGCAAAGCCTTGTCTTAGGCACTTGAGTTCACTGTGTAATACTTAAGGCGATCTTGGTGGTCTCTCTCTTCTTGACAGGATTCTAATTCTTGTCACTTTGTCACTCATTCTTTCATCTGATATCTTTAGTTTATCTGAGGTAGGTTATGCTGCACAGAAAACTTATGCAGTGTGCTTTGAAGGAAAAAATGGTAGAGAGCTGGACTTGGATTTTTTTTTTTCAGGAGGAAGCATCGAGGCTGCTGTTTGACTGATGAGTACCAGTCACTGTTCTAGAATGGGGGGAGAATGGCATTTTTTTTCCCTTCATCTGCATTCTCTCTCTAACTGATAGATAATATTAGAAATGCCCTGCTGGGCCACACCAGTGTAGTTTCTATGGAATAGTTTGTCACAGTGGCAAAAGGAGAGTGTTTGAAGTGAAAATAGGAGAATAGGCATCTGCAAAGATGTTGTAGATGCCTTGTCCTTTTAGTATCCACTTACAGATCTGTTGTCAATAAATTTGTCTAATAGCATTCAAGTCTGCTGATACTGTCTGCCTCTACAGCATCCCATGGTAGCAAGTTCCAGGTTGCTGTTGTGAAAAGTACTTGTGTTTTAAACCAAGTATCCCTTACTGTGTTGCAGGATTAGGTGAATGAGAGTTCTTCAGCCTATCTACTGCTTTGTTTATTAGATAAGACTCAATCATATCCTTTCTTCCACTTTCTCTCCATGCTGAGGGAGTCCTGGGCCCTCTAGTCTCTGCTTGTAAGGCCCCTTGGTCTTTACAGTTGCTGTTCTCTGAACCCTCTCTAGCTCTACTACACCTTTTTGGAGATACAGGGACAAAAACTGCATGCAGCGCTCAGGGTGTGGATACACCAGCATTCTACAGAGCAGCAAAAAGAGATGAACTGTCTTCTTTCTTATACCTGCCTGGTTGATGCATAACACTGTTGGCTGCTGTTGTATGTCGTCAGTGAAGATGCCATGGTTTTTCTATACTGACTACCAGTCTGGTTCTGCAAAATATGCAGTAATGCTTTTTTTTTTTGCTCTTGCAGTTATCTACATCTTATTTTCCATCTTCATTTGTCTGCCTAGGTTTTTTTAAGGTCCTGAGTTCCTTCCTTTCAATGTCGTATCTGTCTACCCAAAAAAGCTTAATATTATTCACCTGGTTGGAGAGTCCACTGATGAATCCAGATCACTGATGAAGACATTGTGTAAAACTGGTCCCAGTACCAGTGTGTGGCAAGCTGCATTCCTGAGTCTGTCTTGGACAGTAATCAATATACCCTGCCCTTTGCTTCTTGTCTTAACCTTATCTTAGCCTTCAGCCCGTAGAAGAACCTTTCCTTCAGTACTGTAACAATGTATTTTCTTAAATAGCTTTTGGGGTAAACACCTGTGGAAGTATAAAGGAGTGTGGAATTTAATGTTCATTGTATCCCCTTTATTCACTTTCTGTTTTCACACCCTGATAGAACTCCAAGGGTTAGTGAAACAGGATTTCCCTTTATGAAAGCCATGTTGACTTTCCCAACAGACCATGCTTTTCCATGTGTCAAATGATCTTTTTATTATAGCCTCTATCATCTCACCAGGGATAGATAATACTAGCCTGAGCAACTAAACCTGTTTTTTGGGGTGTGTGGAGGGAGGAGGTCTTTGGGGGGGGCTTCTTGCACCATCAACATACATACAAAGCTTGCTTCCTGAGCAATCGTGTGTTGTGTTCTGTGCAGTAAACTCACTAACTCCATCTGTGCTGTGACTTCTGTCTGTGTCTTGACTTAAAAGCTGTTGGTTTTCTGATAGCTTTAGTTTGTCCTTTGAATAAGTGATTAAGGTTACTCTTCCAAGCTAGCTAAAGTAATAGGTTGGCAATACCAGAAAGTATGTCTGGAGAAGAAAACACACCAAGCTGACTGGAGTCTCCTCTGTACGTTTGTTGCAAACTCCTGATGCAAATGCATTAAGCTTTCATTGCTTATTTCCTTTTCATAGAATTCGCTTAACTGTTTCATATGGGTATAATGATACAATAACAGCTGTCAGAGGAAGAACAACTGAATGCTGTCTTCCAAGCTGAAGAGTCTAGCTTGAGTTGAGATATGGTTGTAGTCTTTTAACTCTAGGAATAGAGTAGGGTTTTTTTTTGCAATAGGAGAACTGGGGGGTAGCTGACATGAGGAAACAAAAGGAATTGGCCTTTCTGTGTAATAGGTGACTTAGTTCTAGAGTTGGTTGCAACAGCTGTGACGGACAGGGTCATAACTGGATTAACAGTGATTGAATAATGTTAGAAGGAAGACCCATGAGGCATAATGCAGTGACCTAGGTGCAAACTATAGTAAGGATTCTCAGCTGCTGAAAGCTCTTAATATCAAAGAAAGGTCCTTTTGCTCTTCTTGGAGAATCTTTGTGCATACATAAACATGCACAAAGTGTGCATGTATACAATTAATAGCAATAGTTTCTACCTGTTTCAGTGTGTACCCAGCCTTATTTGTTTTCACATGTGGTACACATGTTCACAAACAATTCCTCTGTCCCATGTCTGTAAGTCTTCATCTGTCATATGGCTAAGCTCTTGCCAAAGACTTTGCAATAGAAATAAATTCACATTGCTTGATGGATTCTGATGCATTCTGATGATGAGGGAAGAATATTTAACACTGTTTTTCTTCAAAACATGTAAGGTGTACTGAGCTGAGTTTGTGTGTCTGAGACTGCTGTTGTTTACACTGCAGTGTGTCCATACACACATGGCCTCTACCTGTAACTGGCATGTAAACTGCAACACTGCTTTCTGCACTACTGAAAGGGAGAGACCTTTCTTAAAAGTAAAGATGGAGGGGTGGGATATCTCAAAAGCCTTTATGCCACAATTCCCAAAGATCACGAAGGAAAGTAATACCTAAGATGCTGACAATTGATTTGATTTTGTGTGAAGTACAGAACAGTTAAATACAATGAAATGTGCAGTTGCATGAAAACTAAATGTGCAGAAGCTTTGCAGGCTTGTAGGTAAAGAATTTGATTTAAAACGTAACTATTTGTGCATACGTAGAATCGAAAGAAGTGTATCTGACGTACAGTCTTTTAATTTAAAATGACCCTATGTAATATTGACTTTTCAGGTACAGATTAGGTGGTATGGTATTACCAACTTTTAAGGAATGGATAGAAAAAACCTTTGGAGCAAGTCTGGAGCACAAAACTACCTCTAGAGTAAGTAAATAGCTGAACCAGTTCCTTTGAACATTAGTCTTGGTGATAATCAAGACCACGTTGTTAAAGATGATTCAGCTGTTGTCCCGAAGGTCACCTTGCACATGATTTAAATAGTGTATTAATACCTCAGTGTTTTGAAAAAAGTGTTCTACATAAAACATTCAATGACTTAGCATGACTTGTGGTTCCAGGTTAACTGGTAGTACTTTTATTGGAATGAAAGTCTCCAACATGGGGAGTTTTTTGTCCTTCTTTGTACATTGCTTTTCAAGATTGTAGAAACTGTTAGCCTAGAGGGAATTGTTTATGCAACTTCAGTGTTGTTCATGATAATAAAGACAGAAGATACAGTGAAGTTCAATTGTCCTGTGTTTTCAGTGTACTGAATGAAATCCAAGTTCTTATTTGACAGTAATTTTTTTTTACATGTCTCGGTGCTGAAAACTGGCTACCAGAATACTCAAGACTGAACTGAATGTTTTCAGAAAAACAACACATTCGGAATGTTCTGGGTTTTGTGAAGCATCCATATTTTGCTTTTCAGGAGAGTAACTCATGTCAGAATCAGGTCTCCTGACTCCCTTCTAAGAATTCCTTTGAGGCTGCAGGTTCCTGACTAGATAGCTGCTTAAGCAGTGTTGAAAGCAGGCTGTGCTTGCACAGTGATTATAGCAACCCTGCTTTGGGTAACAGTTTTACCCATTTCTTGAGTGAATTCAAGATTGCATTTTCTCTGAAGTAGGTAATCTCATAGAGCCTAAAAACTCGAACATTTCTTCAGTCTTCTGTTAATGAAGACATTCTTTCGTATGCTATGACTTGCAGGATCTCCATCTGCCAATATATTTTGAAAAAATTCATCTTCATGTTTCCTTGACCAGGATAGGTCTTAACTGGCAGCTGCTTTAATTTGCTGTGACCAGAGGTCCTGAGAGACGTTGTTCCCTTTCTACGTGCAGAGGAAATACAGAACAAAGTAGACCTGGAGCACAAGGGCAGATTCTTGAATAGTATCTTGATTCCACAGTACGTCTTGCAAAACAGCTCTTCAGGATATTTGGAGCAATGTTGAATGCTTTCCTGTTATGTTGTGCCCCTCTGGTTCCCATGTTCTTGTTGTGATCTGAAACAGGCTGACTACCTTGACACAGAATAGGACTCTTTGGAGTCTCCAGTATGTATCTGGACTTCTCGTAGCTATTCTCAGCTACTACTGCAGGTCCCCCATTTTCATGTCTCTGTCATAGTTCCTAGTTTATATTTCAGGTTGTTGTGCTATGTTGGTTTTTCATCTACTATCATCAGAGCATGAAGGAACTCAAGTATAGGAACAGCAGTAGGAGGGGAATCTCTTGGTCCATTTGTCTTTCTATCTCATCCCTTCCTGCCTCTAGTCTATGAGACTGGAGGGTACCCTGTTGCATGCAATTTTTCTGTTATAATTAACAACAGTAAATGTACCTGCTTCTGTGATGCTCAAGGCCTGCTGATGTCTTCTTCATTTTTCAGACTAGACTTACCACAGACAACAGTTTAGACCTAGTTCACATAGGCTTCCTGTCTAGCCTTTCAGTGCACAAATCTTAAAATATTTCAGACCCATAAGAATAAATAAAGGTATATTTTTGTTTGGCATTGTGTGTAAGATTTATGTGGACAAATACTAACTTTTCAATCTTGAAGGTGAAAACTAAAGGATTAAAATACTTGTGGAAGAGAGATAAAATTTAAGATACTTATAACAATTCCTTGCAGATGATTTTAGCTTTAAGTAGTTTGTGTCCCTCTTACGGAGAACAAAGATCTTCAAGCACTTGGTGTTCAACTTGAAATGATATGAAATAGTTCTGTCTATGGAAATCCATGAAGAAACCAAAGTTTAAAATAGAAAATGTAAGCACAGCTAGCAGGGATTTTTTTTTAAGTGTTTTAAAGATCTTTATTTGGTACCTACTTGTTTGTTTCTCATGTTTTCCAAGTTTCTGTCAGAGCTCCGTTCTTTGGGTTAGCAAACATCACTGTGTGAATGTGCATTAATAGCAGAATAGTAAGAGCTAAGAGCAGGAATCCAAGACCTGACTTCCTCTGTGCTTACTGTGACTGGCCCCTAAAATCATGATCTCTCAGTAGTGGTGTATCTCTCACCTAAGCAACACTTAATCTCAACTTCTGTGTTTGTAGGTGACAAAGTGAATATGTTGAAGGAAAAGCCTTTTTCTCAGATGTCTGACACCTTATTTCAAGAAGTATAATATCATCCTTAAAGCAAGTCAGAACAGCACATATCCTCTTCCAGAAATCAAATCATTCTCATTAGGTCATGTGTCCCATATGAAAACTCTAAAACAAACACTTGGCTATCCTTTTGAACCTCTGAATATTGTTAGCTGTCAGTCATGAACGTATCTCATGCAGATACTGCTTTCTGAATTATCCCTGTAAGTGCTCTTAATTTCTACATAACCTTACATAGTTTCTTGTAGGGTGGACACTGGCAGGCAAGTTCCATCACCATGGATCTTTTAACTACCTGAAAACTTTCCTGTTGAAGGTTAAATCTTCCCTTCTTCAGCTCCCACTACTTTGACACTCAACCCATTCAGGATAGGCTGCTGCTGTGGTGGCAGATGGGAGACTATTAATCTCTATTTTCCTTGCTGTTAGCTTGGTAACTGGTGCTATCCTCTAAGCTTTTGTCTTAGGACATACTGGCAAAAAAAATACCAGCTGTTCTGGAGGTTATGTAGAGCAAAGATAGGCAAGACTCCCTTCCAGGAAAGAAAACCTGGATGGGTGGGTATACTTTTATGTAGAAGGCTGAAACTTCAGAAGGTGAAAGAAAAGTGAATTCAGTTTTGCTGTTTTCTCTTTGTACTTGTGAAGAAGCATAGGCTAGGCTCGTCAAAGAAATGTCTAAATTTCTTTGGCTGCATGGAACATTTTGTACAAAATACTTTTCGGTGGTAAGGCTTTAAGCAAGCTCTTTCTGGCGTCATTAGGCAGCTCATAGTTTTTCCTGATGGCTTTATAACAAAATTGCAAGAATGTTCTTCTATTTGAGTTGAAGGTGATGTCGGTTAATTTGCCAGCAAGGTTTTCATGACAGAAGTTTGAAAGTACTGCACTATGTTTTAACTAATTTTTGTGCAACTCCTAATTTTTAAGAGTGTATTTAAAATAAAAGATGGGGTAGTGAAAATTTTTCAGTTCTCCTGTTCTTGAGCTTGAGGGACTTTGATAACTAGGAATAAGATTCTTGACCAACATTTTCTTTCAAAATAGGAGTTGAAGTCCAGAAGTTAGTTTTTACTCATAAGACAAGCTTTATATCTAATTAAAGAACTCCTTAATTAGAGGCCATTTGTAATAGAAGGCATATTTCTTTAGGGAGGTTACCCATAGAAAAGTGTAAATTAATTTATTGGCTGCATTTTTAAGGAGGAAAAAAAAGCATGTTGGGTTTTTTTTGGAACCTTAAAAGCATTATGCTTAATGCCTACAAAGATTTTTTTTTTAACTGGGTCCTGTAAAGAATCCTCATTCTCCAAGTGGGTTTAACAAGTCAACACATGAACTATGTTTTTATGTGCCTGATATCTAAAGTGGACTTTAGAAAAGAGAATTAAGTAGCTAGGTCAGCACTTTGAGAAGCTGTAAGAATACTATGATAGGCATCTGTCGTAAGGACCTGGAAGAATGGGCTATTAGAAAACCTTAAGCAGGGGTTCTCTCTCTGGACTTAAAGAAGCTTGATTCAAGGCCTGTTGGTAAGCCAAAATGTCCAGTGTAGCTTCTTTGAAAGAAACTTTTTTCCAAGGTGTTGATTAGGACTTCTAGCTAGAGGCTTTCTGGAAACACCTGCGTGTTGGTGACTGAACATGGATTTCATAAAGTCTTCCTGATGTGTGAGGTCTACTTAAAGTATGCTGGTTATGTTAGATCAGTCAAACTTAGTTTTGCCTTGCTGTGGACTTTTGATTAGGCTTTGGCCTGAGGTGGATTTAACTTCCAGTACATGACAAGAGGAGGGCAAGTGGGTTGGTAGAAACAGAATTATAAATAGAGGAATTTGCAGAGTGGGTAGTGCTTTAGTATGTATTTCTCTCTACTGGAGGAGAAACTTATATTCAAAAAGGAATTTTGACCTTCAATCTCTATCCCTTCATCAACAGGAGAGTCTCTAGTTCTGTTCAGTCAGCTGTTCTTCTTGGATCTTGAAGTCTTTAAAAAGGTATTTTGTTCAGTATGCACTCATAAGCTAGTGCATTTCTCCAAACTTCTCAGGAGGAAAAAGGGTAAGAATGTGCTACTGAAATAAAATTTCCTGTGTGCATCTAGTCAGCTGAGTACCAGGTAGGATAAGTGGGATCAGTGATTGAAGATGAAGAGGAGAACTTTGGTATTTCTGATCTTAAATAGTTGTGTTTGGGTATCAGTTAGTGTTAACCTGTTTTTATTATTTCTGTTGTACAGAAATGCTGTAAGAGTGAACCTATCTTTAACGAACTTACTTTCTTGTATTGTAGGCATCCATAAATGTTAATGATGTACCTCCATCCATTGTAAATGAAGAATTTCTTCAGGATCTCAGAGCCACTAAAATCTCATATTCACAGGATGCAGAAGATAGGGTATTCAGAGCTCATGGTAAGAGAACTTCATTTATGTAACTGTGCTGCTTTTGATGCTTCCTTGTTTGAACTTGTTAACTTATTGTTTGTGTTTCAGGTCACTGCCTACATGAGATATTTGTACTCAGGGAAGGAATGTTTAAGCGAATTCCTGATATAGTTGTATGGCCTGGTAAGCTTTAATTGTTTTATGCTCCCTTCTGATCTGGGAGGCCATTGTTTACTAAACAGTGCTTTCTTGTCATGGGAAAGCTGTCTCTTGGTTCACTGACTTTGCTCGTCTTTACAGAAACTGAAGGAATTTTCTCATGAATGGTAATCATGATTGTTTAACATCTAGATTGCTGGTTGTGCCATCACTTCGTGGGGAAGTCAAATTTATTAAATATAGATGAAGTTGCTGTTGACAACTGAATTCATGACTTAAGTAGCCACAGTGTAATTTGAACTTAAGTTCACCAAGAATAGTTGTCTAAATGGCAGTCTAAATCTTGCTTTTTTGAAGGAGTACATGATGGTAAAAGGATAGTGAAATGTTTGTATTAAAGAACTTTGTTTTATGACACCTGTAACTCCTATCAGAACACTTTACGAAGGATCGTTGACTTGAAGAAAGAGCGGTGCAATCTGAGTACAGACTAGTCCCGCTTTAGAGTAATAACTCATGCTGTTGTAGATAATATGTAGCAGAAAATATGCTTGCTTCTATCTAGTAGAAGCATACAAATACTTAAACTGATTCGACTGTTTGCACACTTGTGAATTTCCTACATGAGTCATGTTTCTCTGGTCACTAGGAGCTACTTTCCATGTGCCATTCTTCAGCAGCTAACCAAAAAGTCATTTGATCTAAGTACCTGTCAATTTCTTTTCAGCTGTATGAATCCAACTCTTTCCTTACCTTCTATAACTTTCTGATACTTTGATAGCTGCACTGCATTAGAAACCCCAAGATTTCTAATAAGAACCTTGTCTTAGCTCAGTATTGCTTCCTTTATTTAGGGGGAAAAAATCACGTATGGGAAGCATAAAGAGGCACTATAAAATGCATCTCAGTACTTGAGGACAGGTACTGACATGGCAGCACTGGTGACTATGAACAGCACTTGCCACAGCTTTATTTTGTGCAGCTCCAAAAGCAATTGAAATAAAATGATTGGCTACCTTTCTTTAAAGCTGCTCTGTACGGCAAGAGCAAAGTAGCCAGAGTTCGTAAGCTTGTTTATTCAGTCCTGCTCATTCTCTGCTGTTTGCACGAACTCATGTATGCACTGTATTTGATCTCTCTTTTGATACTTTTCCTTGCCTGTGCACAAGCATTTCTGCTTCCCTCTTTGACCAGATACAGAATGTGTTCCGAAAAAGTAAATTTCACAGCAAGTCTACTTTTGAAGATGAATGTCAGCTGGGAAGAAAAAGATGTGTTCTTCAGCTCTCAGAAGAGACTTATTTCTCACTTAAAATAAAGTGGACAGCCTATTTTCAACAAAAGCTTTAAACTTGATTTGTTCTCCAAGATACCTAGATTAATTGCTAACTGTTTGGTAGCCCATCTTGCCCTGAAAATTTGCAGGAGGGTCTCAGTCCATGAGTAGAGCAGGAGACTAAGGCTGTAGTTAGTTCTTCAAATGTAGAATTGTTTCAGGTCTAAACTTTACTCTGGAACTCTGATACTTGAGCCCAGCTCTTATTTAGTGCCTAACTCTTTGAAATGCCTTCCTTGCTGGTGTCAGAAAAGGAGCTGCTGCTTATTCAGACTGCAGTATTTAGTACTAAGCACAAATAACAGTACTAATCACAAATCCTGTTTTTTTAACTGTTTGGACTCTTTTAGTTTGCCATGAAGACGTAGTTAAAATTGTGGAATTAGCCTGCAAACACAATCTCTGCATAATACCATTTGGTGGTAAGTGTTATGAAATCTCAAATCTGTTTAACGTTACTAGTGAAAATGTATTCTACTTGAATTAAATTTAAATACGTGATCTTAGTAATATATTGTACCAATAATTCAATAGTTAGATTTTTTTAGTAGTATTTTAAGTGTGGTCTTAACTTTTTTTATGATCTTGCAGTATTTAAAGCTGCTATATTCAATTTAGTGGAAGTCATGAAAAGTATGTCAACACTTTGAATATTGAATGTGTGAGAGGAGTGGTTATATGAAGCTGAAATCTACCTCTGTGCCTTGGAAGTCTTCTAGGAAATAAGTCAAGAGATTCAAATATCTGTGTTAGAGGTGTCATGGTTTTGGATGCATTACTTGTGCTCTGTTCCCACAAACTTGTATAAATTAGGGTTTTTTTGTTGTACTGTTGAAGCTCATAGGTCCAGGGAGGATTGTGGTCAGACACTGTACTGCAAAATCGTTAACCATAATTCTAATTTCCTTTTAGATGTTGTTCAGTTTGAAAATTATAGTAGAGACTCCTGGTGGCAAGGGTTTTCAGGAAATGATCCAGGTACAGAGTACAAGTAAAGGCCTGTATCCTTCTGTGTCCTTCTCAGCCTAAAGAATTTCTAAAGGACTTCAGGTTTTCAATCGTGGATGTTTTTTCTTCTAAGCCCGCTGAAGTAGAGCGGTGAGCTACCTTGTTTTGACTTAGAGCTCGGGGAACATGGGATGTTGGCTTTCATAAGCTCATTCTGTGAGGAGATTTTTATTAACTCTTAATTCTGTGGGAGAAATCTGTGTGTTTTACTTGGTACTTGCTTATGCTGTAGGAGTATAGCCCCTGTAGGAAGGACACTTACTATTTGAAAAGATGAGCATGTCACTTGAAGACAATACCAAACTAATGGAGCTGTTTTCTCCCTAAAACGCTCTCACCCTTGCCAGATACATCTGCAGAGCTGTAAGACTGCTACAAGTCACCTTTGGTACTAGTAAATTGGTATAGCTGAAAGCAGCAATATTTACTATCTCTTGTTCACTGACCAGGATACAGAAAGATCTTCAGATTGTTTCCCAAGTCTGTTTTTTACTGAACTACAGTCAACTTCTGGAGTTACTACTATAGGGGTTGGTATTTAAAGAAAATGCTACCTTTCCTGTCACTGGAAGCAAAGGTGATGGGCTTTATTGCTCTTGGAGAGTGTTTTATTAGCTGGCACTGTCTCTGTACTTGCCATTGGTTGTTCTTCTGGTAGCTTGCTGTGGATCTCTTTAGCATCCTAGTGTCTCTTTTCCTATGGCTTTAGTAGTCTTTGAGAAGCCAAATGCTTCTTGGAGGCTGTTCTGTGACATCCTATAAAGATACATTAGAAACCTCGAGGGAGGTTTGACATTTGGTTTTATCCTTTTTTTTTTTTTTTTTTTGGTAGTTATACCATTTCAGTTTCTTTCTTGCTTTCAGATAAGTATTGCATTCCTGTATTAGGTAGACTTCTTAAGCCAGTTTTCTAGGTAGAAGTGTAGTGGCTTCCATAGTCATCTCAAAAGAATATATAGAAATCATAACTATCTCTGTTTCTTGGATGGCTTTGTTATTTCTTTTCCTTCCTTGTTTTAAAACTTTATTCTGGACTTAACAGAATCAGCTGAGATGGTCACAGAATTTCATGGTTTGTTATTGAGTGCTGTTAAAGCATTGTCGGCTCCAATGCTGCCTTGATTTTGTGAAACCCAGTTTGGGAGAAGACACAGCCTTGAAAGACTAATCACTAGCCTCAAACAGTTAACTTCAGTGATCTTACTTTATTAAGTTCAATATCAGAAAGGAGGGAGAGAGGGATGGTATGTGAAGAAAAGCTACAGGAGAATTTTGTGATCACAATGTTGCTCCCGTATTTGCAGGAGGGACGAGTGTCTCGAGTGCCCTTGAATGTCCTGAAGAAGAAAAAAGAACAATTGTCTCACTGGATACCTCACAAATGGTATATCTCTCAATTTTTTATTTTTTAAATTCTCCTACAGTTACTTTGAATGGTGATCACTAGAGAATGACATTTCTTTCTTTGCAAGAATAAAATAGATATGGAAGTATTAATCTGTACCACGCATGACTAAATTGGTATTCCTTCAGTTTAAGTGATATTTTGCTGATGTTAGCCCTGTACTACTTCATATGACCTGTATGTATTTAATAAAAAAAAAAAATCAGTGTTAAGTCATCTTATAGCAGCTTTAAGTGAAAATCAGAGGATGCTACTCTTCTTCTATATTGGAACTTGTATCTTAGGTTAAATGAAAGGCTAGGAGCAAGTTATTTGTTATTGCAGATTTCACTAGTTTTTGCAGACTTCAAGCAAAGGTTGGTAAGGTGACCTAATATCTATAAATCAGCTTGAAGGATCGACTTTAAAGAAAAAAACCCTAGATTTTTGTGTAGATAGCATCTTGAGAATGTGAAGTTCATAGCTTTATGGCAGTCTAGAAATGAAGTTCTGTAAAATTCAATGCTAGTTTTTCTTTCCATAATGAAGGAGCTTTATACTTTCAAAATGATAGTTTTATGACTACATGGTAATGAGATGTTTCAGAAACAGCTCTGTATCTTTGATATAAGGCTCTACTGCCTCTGAGCACCTGCTGAGCTTATTAACTCCTTTAGCCTTGAAGGTAAGACCGGGGATTTGGCTCCATTTTCTCCACTCAGTCAGTGGTGCTTCAGTTAAACTTGTTGTTTCTCAGTGTGTCTGGCTACAAAGTGATCTTTTCTGCAAAGGTCGTAGTTGTGTATTGAAGTAAGCTCTTTGGGTGTCTGTACGGAGTGAAATCCAAAGAGTACAATACTGACTCAGGCCTTCATTTGAACTCATTGATTCATAGCCCACAGCTTTGACTTCTTTCTGGTTTGGGGCTGGGAAAGGAATGTGGTTAACTCTTATCATGCTTTTGTGTCAGCTAGATATGTAAGTATACACCAAATCAGAAAATAGACCACTTTCTTATGTCTTGAACGACTCTGCCAGCTAATTCTTGTAATCATTGAGGAGGAAAAATAAGGAAATTAAGGTGAAAGGAAACATTGTCAGAGTTAAAACCTGGATGTCTCAGAGCAGTTAAGATGATTGGCTAAGCTTTACTATTTTAATAGACACTTAATGGGTATCTTCATCTTACGTGTAGCGTCTATATTGCATAAAAACTGATTTACTTAAGCATCTCAGATCAGTTAAGCAGTTTATGTTGAAACTGAAGGTGTCTGAAAGGAGCAGAAATAGCTGGCTTTGAATAATTAGCCCAGATGTTGTGAGGGGAGACAATTGCTTTGAAGCATAGTTTAAGCATACACAAAATTATAGAAGTACACCAGAAGTGTACTTAAGAATGAAGAGTGGAAGCTGAGCCTTCTGTGGCATCCTTACTATAAACAAAGCTAAAACCATATTTAAGTTTCTCCTTCACGCAGATTGTCCTCATTGACAATTGTGCTTAGTACACCATGTAACTTGTAGTGTTTACTACTTTTCCTGTTTAGTAGAATATACTGATGGGACAGTGAGTGTCTCATCAGATAAAATTACATAATCCTTCCAAGTATCTTACATTTCTAAAGTACATACATACTCTGACATCCTGTAGTGTGTCTTGCTTTTAGCTTACTGTGGCAAAATCCAAGAGCTGAACTGGAATAACTGAATGCAGTCTATTTAAACTGTGGAGTATGTTTAAGAATACACCAAGAAAAGTGTACTTAATGTCCAGATAGTCAGATTTAGGCACCTTCAATCATGGTAATTGTGAAAATCACTGTATTGCTTAACTTCTGTAAGACTTTTGACTTAATTCTTTCTAGCTTTTCTGCATTGTTTCTGTAAACATTCCTAGTATAAATTGACTAATAAGTATGTTACTCTCTCATAGTGGTGACTTTATAAATTGTAACCTGTTGTGTAGCTGTTTGAGGGAGTGGGGGGACTCAGCTTCCACTGCTGTAATAACTGCAGTTGTATTAATATAAACTGTATGACAAAGCATGT
>NW_008824035.1:8010060-8044682 GCF_000699105.1 Pygoscelis adeliae | reverse complement strand
AAAACTATAACACTGATTCTTGGTTTTCGCTTTTCAACAGAACCGGATTCTCTGGATAGATGAGAAAAACTTAACAGCTTGTGTGGAAGCTGGCATTGTTGGACAAGATCTGGAAAAACAGGTATTTTTAACTTGTCAAGCATGTAGTATTTCTCTGTGTTTTTCTTAGCTGTTTGTCATGTCTTGTCTAAATCATTGAATTCTAGCTTAATTCTTGTGTGTTTTCATGCAGACTGGTGTGGTAAGCATTATATGCGTGGCTATGAACCATATCACGTTGAATGCTGTATTTAATGAACACTTTAATTTTTTTCTTTTTAGCTCTAGCCACAAAATGAGATTACAGTAATAAATTGACAATTCATAGGATGTAATGCTATGCTTTCTGTTTCAGACCTTAGAATACACCCTTGTGGTTGCAAGGCATGAATGACACTTGGTACCAATTACCAGGAAGAGTTCAAATTGTCATTTTGTGATGCATGTTTTAGTCATTTTGGCCAGAGGTAGTTTCCTCAGAAAGGTTAGAGCATATAACAGACTTGCTGTTGTTACTGCTTCTTAAGGCCAGCTACAGGAGAGTAGGAGAGAGGATGGAGAGTTGCCCAAAACAAGAGTCCAATGGAAGATTAGATCACCTTCATTTCTGAGTGACATCTAGTGGCTTTTAATTGCAGTTTATCAGATGAGCTGCAGCACCCTTCTCAGGGTCTTTCTCAGTGCTCCTCTATAATCAAGCAAGTTGTGGATGTTTGTTACTATTCTTCAGGGTGTGTGGTTCTGCTTATTTAAAAAAAAAAAAAAAATTCTAGGACTTAACTTGTTTGATAGCTAAATGTTGTCTAAACTTTTCTTAGTGCCTAAATGCACTTTACAAATACGCAGAGATTTGAAGGGTGTTTTGAACAGTTTTTTTTTTTTTTCCCCCTCTTATTTTCCATTTTATCATTTGATGTAATATTTTAACCTTTTGAGACCTGTTTCTTTCAAGCTTGGAATTAAAATGCAAAGAGAATATTCTCTGCATTTAAATGACATTTTTCTAGGGTAGTAGTTTGATATTTCACTACTATCTATCGTTTAAATGCCACTACTTTTCCTTTCACTTAAAGTAAGGGCCAATATTCCCTTGCTGCTTATAGCTCTTATGAGCTGAAATACTACTGTTGCAGTTATTCTTTTTGAATATTTTTGATCAAAAAACTTTTTTCAATCAGGTTTTGACTATGAAAAGAGTACTGGTTGTCAATTTGTTCGATATTGAATGTAAACATATGTTAAAACCTTTGTATGAATACTAGGAGTGACTGAGCACGTGAGGACTGTGCAATTCCTTCAATGTGCAAAGAATACAAAATCAGATAATCTACTTAAAGTGTGTGTGTATATATATTTTACACTTTTATTACATATACTGGAATTTTCCAGTATTACTAGCAAATGGGATGTGATTAAAGCTAGGACTCCAACTTGTGTTTGTTTTGTGTAGTACAATCTGAGCATAACTGATTTAATATTATAGTTAATGCCAATGCAGACTTCCACTGAAGTACAGGTAGAATGCAGATACATATTTGGACTGTGCAGAGAAGAAACTGTTTGAAAGGTTTTTTGGTTTGGTTTGCAGCTTGCTAATATTAAGTAAACTTTGGATTGGAGGCTAATCCAACTGTTGCTTTAAGACACTTGACCAGCATTATCTACAAATTATGTTGCAGTGAAGAGGTTTGGTGCCTCTTACTGTGTTCCTCATTTTTGGGTGCTGAAGTTACTTAGTAGGCTGTCTCGTTTACAGATATCATGAACCTTATAACAGTAACTAGAATCAAGAGCTGAATTATAAACAACGAATTTGGAAAACCTGATATTTGACAAAAGTTAGGCTGTAAGTGTTATAATGGGGCATTCAAAATCAATGTACGCTTCACATATTTGTCTGTCTTAGCTAGTGACTCTAGTGTGATTAAAGCACTACTTTCTGTGGGATGAGAACTCCAGATATTAGTGGGCTCTATAGAGAAGCCTCAAGTTACTTGTTTTTGTCAGGACAGAGTATGGAATAATAGTTGATAGATGAGGACTAAAGGTGACAAAAGGATAATGAAGATAGAACAATATTTGATATTTTTTTGTAATAAGCATTATCATTCAGATCGTGATTCTATAGGAAAAGCTAGTACATGCTCATATTTCCTGGATGAGGCTGTCTCTTGCATCTGTGAAGTACATATAATCTCTCCCCTGTCCTGTAAGTGCTCTTAGCACATGCTGTTCTTACAAGATTCAAGGAGTTTAGACCAAGTGCTTTGTACATGCACAGTCACTTACAAGTTTTCAAAAGCATGGTCTTCTGCTGTGCTTGTGTTTATACAACTTGTAGAAATTGGTAAGCTGTGACTGAAGCAAATTTCTTGTCATCTTGGGGAATGAGGAGGGTGCAGGCTCCAACACTTCCCTAATATATGACCAGTAAGCATATAAAGCCACAAGCTCCTCTGGTGTGAGAGGGGACCGTGGGCTAGATGAATCACCATAGACATTACATAGAAGTGGCTTTCAATCATTTAAGTTAGAACCACTTTGTACAACAAAACATAGTTAATGATCCACATCATGTGGTATACTTAAATACCTATGTCCAACTGGATTGTTATCAGTTGGTCAGTGCAAATTGATCATCTCAAATGCACTAACACAGTTATTGCCTAATGTGAGACTGTTGGGTCTTTAATTCTTCCTGTCCGACAGCTTTGGTGTTGTCATTCTGAGGGCATCCAATCAACCTCAGGTGCTGTGCAGATGGCAAAGCCAAGCTAATACAGAAAAATGAGAAACAAGTGACTACTTAATGTACAGGAATGCGTGATCTGCATCACAAATAGTTGACAGTGTTGCATACAGGAAGCCCAACCAGATGGCTGTATATTAAAACATATCACTCCTTGAGAGAATTAAGTACAGGCAATTTGCTCACATTTTCTGCAGACCTGCTGCATATCACATTAGGATAGAAAGAACAAGAGATTAAGTGCCTTATTGGCCGCATTTGTGCAAAGTTGGCAGTTACTTAGTTACAATTTTTTTCCACGTGTATCTGAATTTGCATCTTCTTATGAACAATAGAGGTCTTAATTTTAAAATATGGGGGAGGAGTATTATAGGTTGATATGTAGCACAGTATGCACAGTAGAAGCGGAATGAATTTGCATTTCATTTACATATCAAAGACAAAACTTGTGTCTGAATAAATGGGTGTGTGTGGTCAGGATACTTTTAAAAAAAAAAACCAAACAAACAAACCCTGGAATATTGAGATTTGGAGTACTAAGCAAATGCAGGCTCTGTAGAATGTATTTTTTCCTTTCTTTAGCTTGCTGAAAGTGGCTTCTGCACAGGCCATGAACCAGACTCCATGGAGTTCAGTTCGCTAGGAGGATGGGTAGCAACACGAGCATCAGGCATGAAAAAAAACATCTATGGAAACATTGAAGATCTGGTAAATAGTTCTAATACTTTTTCTAATTAATTATTCTGTTTGGAGGTTTAATTTTTATAATGACTCACAATGAGAGGGAAAAGGGATAGTAAATTGCGGTTCTATTAACAAGTGATACAGTTTTGGCATCAAATCTTGAGTGAAATGCTTGTTTGCTTGCTTTTGGTATTAAAACTAATAATCCTTATCACTGATCTAAAAATCAATTTCATTTTGGTACTCGCTGGCTAGCTTAAGGAATTGTTACCCTGTCCTGACTCTGGTGCCTTCTTTCCTCTTTTGTGCTCTCTGTTAATCCTGTGTAGTAATCCTGTCAAACTCTTAGGGTGATTCCAAAAGGCCCATGTTCTCTCCTACCTGTTGTGCATTCCTGAAGTTGTCTAGTTGGATCATCTAACTCTGACAGAAAGCTAGCTCTTTCCACCTTCCTACTTCCCCCTAGGCTAGTAGTTTTTTCAAATCGGTAGGCTGATCTAATTGACCATGTGGATGCACAATGGTGAAATCTAATGCCACCAGATGGTCTGTAGGAACCCTGAGGAAGGAAGCAATGGACTGGGAATGGCAGTATTCTACTCTTGAATCTGTTTTAAGCATTAAAATGGTTCATCTTTATATTAACCCAGGTAATTTTGTTTTTTCAAGCATACTTTTTGATTTTTAAAATCTACCTTTTCTGTTATAACAAATATATGGAATATATTGAAGTTAAAACATCACTGTTCAGACTTTGCCTGCCTTTTTGCTTCAAACTTCCAGCTTTCTCTCAGTTTGTACAATAGCCCTTCCACACATGTGGGTTTTTTCCTTCTTTCCTACATCAGACTCTAGGTAGTGTATCCCCATCACCTCAGGCTTTTTCATCAGCTCATAGTTCAGACATGTTTGTTCTGTGCACAGATGTGATACTTTACTATCAGTGACTGAGCTTGGCAGGAACTACACAGTTTTTATTCAGTAGGCCTGGCTGAACTAAAACTACGAGCACTTACAAAGTGTCATCTGTCCCCTACTGCCTGAAGTGTTACTGAATGGTATAGTTTTGCTTGTACTGGGGGATGTGAAGCAGAAGGCTTTTCTATCATGGAAGCATAACTTCAGGCTAGAACAGCTTCTGAAATTTTCATTAGGAGGAAATAGGATTGAAAATTGATTCAGAACAGTTAATGAGTTTCAGAATGCCACAGTGAGAAAGTCTCAGGGAAGTGTTTACTTTCTGAGGAAACTTTATATCTAGAAACAGTGTGTTATATAAGCTGCCTAAAATCCACTTATTGCAGAATCAACAGTTCATAAAATGTGTATAATGAAATTCTTGAACAACTCTGAGCGGGATGAAAATTACCTAGCTACCTATGCTTGAAAGTTTTAAAGCCATTAGTTGAAATTCAGTAATTTTGCTTCATTTAAAGGCTTCACTAAAAAAACCCAAACCCCACCCTTCCTTGGTATAAAATAATTGGATAAAGGATTAAAAAAATATCTGGGTTCCGTATTGCATGTGCATTAATAAAGCTGGAAGCAATAACACTGAAAAGTATTTTTTAAAAATAACCTTCTAGCCTTACATATGTATTGGTCTTATGGCAGATTTAATATTGATAATCTATTTCACAAAGCTTACTTCTGTCTGTCTTCTTAATAGAAATATTTCTGTAGCAACTGATGACTGAATTATATTGGTTTTATCAAGCAGCAGTTCTAAAGCAAAATTTAAGCAAAATTTAAACCCTCAATTTTTTCCTCTGAAGTACTATGTATATTCTGGATTAAAATCCTAGTACTCATGAAGTACTAGAGAGACACTGAGAAAAACAGTTTTAAGTGGTACCGTCTGCATGTAGCCAACAGCTGACTTCATTTGTCATAGAACTGGAAACAATTTGTGTGGGCAAACCATGCTGTGTTAGAAATAATTGTTGGTAACAGTCCTCAGGTTATCCCAAAAGTTCTTGGGGCTGCCTCCAGAATGTCTAAAGTCTATAAAGCTGAACTATATCAAGCTTAATATATGCTTCGTAGAAAATATCGTACAAAAATTCTGTGTTTAATGCTAGTATTTATAGTCATTGCATATTGTTTAAACAGGTGATTCATATAAAAATGGTAACTCCTAGAGGAATAGTAGAAAAAAACTGTCAAGTACCTCGCATGTCAACAGGACCTGATATCCATCACTTCATTATGGGATCTGAAGGTATAAACACAGTAATTTCACATAACTGCATCTTAATTCAGCTTCTTTAATGGCTTGATGATTTGAGCATCTTTAATGCTGTGGCTCTCAGTGTGTCTATGGGTGGCATTATGCGGGCGTGCATTTCTTGTGTTAGGATAATACGTTGAGACCTTAATTAGGACTGTGAAGTTAAGCAACTCTGAGCAGTGCTTAAAACAGATCTGTGGAGTTAGCCTACAAGTCTAGTGACAAACATAATGATTTAGAGGATATCTTGTAAGAATTCACCATATAAATAGTCAGGAATAAATCACCTACTACTGAAATACTGAATTTTTGGGATTTCTGATTTATGTTAACTTATTACATCCTGGTAAACAGTTGTTAAGCTGGGTAACTTGCAAGAATTACATCTTGTAACACTTTTTACTCAGTTGTTTCTTTTTCCTGAAGGAACTCTTGGAGTAGTTACTGAAGTTACGATAAAGATTCGCCCAGTCCCTGAATACCAGAAGTATGGCTCTGTGGTCTTCCCCAACTTTGAACGAGGGGTGGCCTGCTTAAGGGAAGTGGCAAAGCAGGTAAAGAAAAGCTGGATGTTGACTTCACTCAAGAACACAGATTCTAGCACTAGGGGTGTGCTGATGCTCTAGTATTTCTGGCAATTGATAACCAAGGATTTGAGATAACATGAACCTCGGAAGTGTATATGGTCCATGAGGCTTCTGGAAATTATGCAATTGAGGATTGAGCGCGTTCTGAATTTGCTCAATATTCTGAGCCAAATTGTAGATATGCCTTTTGGTGGCTTTTTTCAGTGGGAGTTATTCGCATATCTCAACACAGAAAATTTGGCTTTTCATCCCCTTCAATGGGAGCTTTATCCTCAGATTAATTCAGGTCTATGTAAAAGGGACCAGTATTTAAAGGAATTAAGTTGCAGCACACAAGTTAAAGGCAGTTGAATTTATGGCTTTGAAGTGACATAGGAATAAAAGTCATGCAATGAAAGGATATGGCCTGTGTTTAGAAAACACTTCCTGAAGCACAGTGACGTATTCAGGTGAGCTGGATATTTTGAGGTGGAATTGTGCTTATACTGTAGTATTTAAATAGAGCCTTCTGAATAGTGTGGTCAGATGGTTTCAGGTAGCAAAACTCAGACATGTGTATCCAAATTGTGTAACGCTTTTCCTCATGGCTATGCTTCCAAGCAAATCTTACACTGGCTAGCTTCCTTCTTCACAATCTTAGACTAACTTTTCTTTACTCTGTGCAAAACATATCAAATAATTTCTATGAATGGTGGCATATACCCTGAATTGGAGAAGTAATTTCAGAAATGTTTTAATTAATGCCAAACTAAACAGCTTTACATTTTTTCCAGTGATTGGTCTAAATTCATGACTTAATGTTCCAAGCCAGATGTTCAAACTGGTATGTGAATGACATGTATACGCTAGTCAGCAGCACTTGCCAGTTCTTCTGTCGTGCTTCTACTTCTAGTGCTTGTTCTTCCTGTTAAAGGTACCTAAGCAGGCTGTTTGGGAATGCTTAATCATAGCTGATCAACATTTTAAGTCAATTAAGGAACTAGTGTCTTCTCCCTAGCTGTGGGCTTAGTTAGAAGAGGAAAAAAAGGCTCTATTAGCCACTTAGTGTTGCTCCATTTTTAAGCTTCTGTTGCTGCTGCTGCTGTTTCACTGCTTACTTGAGCCTGAACTACTTATTCCTCTCTTCTGTTGCCCCTCACATCAATCTTGGTAATAATTACAATGATAGCTATCTGAAAAGCACTTTCTTGTCTGTGTTGGTCTACTTTAATGTAAGAATAACCAACCTCCAGGTTGTGGGTGGGTTGGTCTCATTTAAAACACTCATCCAGCCTTCTTCTGTCAACCTGCCTGGTGAGCTATCTTAGTTCTTCTTTATGGTCTTTCTTCCTATCATGTGACCAAATATGTATTAATGATATGATGGAGAGTGAACATGTCAAATGAAGTGATGGAGGAGTACTTCCATATCCATGTGATTAGATGACCAGCCTAAAATTCAGGCTTTGTCATATTCCTCTGGCCATACATTTCAGTATGACTGGACATGGCCATCACAGATTACACGATGTAGGCATACGTATGACCAGAAGCTTGCCTAATTGAAGGCAGCTATTCTTACCAGTTTTCAGGCTTCTGTACAATGCAGAATCTAGATTGGACCCAGATACAGATTTTAATTGCAGTCTGGTAGAGCATTAGTGTACTGGGTCTGGCTGGGATAGAGTTAATTTTCTTCATAGCAGCCTGTGTGGTGCTATGTTTTGTACTTGTGACCAAAACAATGTCAGCACACCAATGTTTTAGCTATTGCTGAACAGTGTGTACATAGCATCAAGGCTTTCTCTGTTTCTCACTCTCCTCCCACCAGCAAGTAGGTTGGGAGTGGACAAGAGGCTGGGAGGGAACACAGTTGGGACAGCTGACCCAAATTGACCAAAGGGATATTCCGTACCATGTAACATCATGGTCAGAAATAAAACTGGAGGGTGGAAGTTTTCCAGGGGTTGCTATTGCTTGAGGACTGGCTGGATATTGGTCAGATGGTGGTAATTGCTTTTGCATCACTTTTTTGTGGGTTTTTTCCCATTTTGCTCATCAAGCTGTCTTCATCTCAACCCACGAGTTCTCCCACTTTTGCCCTTCTTTCTCCCCCGTCCCACTGTGGGGGAGTGAGTGAGCAGCTGTGTAGTGCTTAGCTGCCTGCCAGGGTTAACCCATAGCAATTAGACTTTTCAATGGATTTGTAATGTATGTGTATCTTTGATTACACAGCAACATAAGTTCGATATTCTAATCAGGTATGGTATCTTTAGTGCATGCGGCAATTTAGAAAAACACTCAATACGTGAAGGTCAAAGATCTTTGGACTATTCCTGTATTGGCTTGAGGTTAAACTGAAAATTCTCAATGCTTTGTATCTAGACATACCTAATAGATGTTGCTATTCAAGTGAAAACAAGCTTATAGTCACCCCTTTTCAACGATGATAGGCATAGGTCTCTGCTATCAAAGTGTGCTTTCTTGTATGCTATTTTTAAATGAAAACTTGATTGTCGTGAATTTCAGCAAAACTGGGTACATAATCTTTTTGTTCTTCCTCCCTGTCATTCCCCTAACTTTGCCCACAAGAGATGTGCTCCTGCATCAATTCGCCTTGTCGACAATGCACAGTTTCAGTTTGGTAAGTATGCAGATCTTCTTGGATGAATATGTGTTTCCAAGGGTTTTGATTTTTAGTAGCTTAAGTCTGTTTTAGGCAGTAATTCTTTCTCTCAAAACTAGACAAAGAAGGCAATGAACCCAAAGTTCAAACTCTAGATAGTGCAATAATGTGCACTTTCAGAAACAGAATGCTGTCTTTGTTTCTGGGAAAACAGTTATCAACTACAACAGTAAAGAGCCATGCTCTGCATATAAATACATAAGTTTTTTTTTTTGCTACCTTTCCATTCTTGGCATATAGCCTGCTGGAGAGTATGAAATTCTGGAGGTGTTTCCTCTATTTTGCTGTAAAGGAGCAGAGATGATAGTTTTGCAATATAGTACTTGAAACACTTTCTTGCTAAGAGTACTAATGAGAAGTTGGGTATGAAAAAAAAAATAATCAGAATGCAGGCACCTTACTTTGAAGGTAAGTTGGTTGATTCCTTTAAATTTCATAAAAGCATCACAAGTGGTATACAGATTCCATAGAAGTAGTAGGCTTTTTGAAAATATTCTGATGTGGCAATGATTGTTTGGGTGGTAGAAAGGCAATGACATACTTGTCCGAAGTGAGCTGTCTGTTTTTAAAAGAAGCTCAGATGTAGTAAATGCCATAACTGTATGCAAATAGAACTAAGCTGTAGGCTTTAAGTATTGAAAGTCAGTGAAGCTACTAGAAGATTACTGAACACAAAGATTTTGTGAAACTTCAACTAGTTCAAATACCTAAATAGGACAATGTCAGACATGCAGAGCAATCATTTTTGAGCACTTCTTAGGGAACGCTGTCATCTTAAACTGTAAGAAATTTGGCAAAAGTTCTGTTCTGGCTCAAGACACTCTTGAGGAGAACCTAAAGTTCCACTACCCAAAAGCTAGTAGTTTACAGAACTTGAAGGTCTTGCTGAGACCATGCTATTTTGATTGTACCCAGAAGATGAAAATGTGAAGTGTGACTGACCTTGAAAACCCATTTTAATACCTCTTGAACGAGTCAGAATTTCTGAAACTTCTTTTGGACAGAAGCCTCAGTGATGAATCTTGACTTCAAATGGCATTAATATGATGGTGTTGAGAAAGTTGAACTTTGTTTTTCAAACCAAGGAAATCAGGATCTGTAAGACCTGAGAGCCCAGCAAGCCTTGCTGCTTGCTTTGGTCACTTTTGTGTTAATGCTATTTCTCTCTGAAATGTACAACAGAAGGCAGATGTGGATTTTTTTTTTTTTTTTTTTTTTTTTCTTTTTAATTGGGAAGAAGTTTGACCAATTACAAGCTTTAAACCCAACACTGAATAAATCGTTCTTCTACTTTTTAGCTTTGATCTGAGGTTGCAGCTTATATGGTCACCTGCAAAACATAGTTTCAGGTGTGTCAATATAGATTTTTTTCTTGTAGTCGTTATTAAGTAGGCTTAAATCCAACAGCTTTTACAGATTGTGGTTTAATAAATTCATGTCCTTTTGTTATCTGGTGCTTTTTTGCGTGCTTACTTAAGTGTGCTTGGAGGTGTACTCCTTGGGGTTTGTTCGTATCTGCAGGGAGAGTCCCTCTTTACTGAAGAGGGAAGGAGACTAACCAATTGCTGAAGCTCATGCTTTATTCAGGAGGAAATAATCTGAAGTATTTTAGAAGGAAGTATCTTGTAAATGGTGCATAACTTTTTTTATGAATTGGGCTCACAGCATGTAGGCCAGATGCAAGACTGTTAAAGTGAAGCAGTAATGGGAGTTCAGAAGTTGCTTGTGACTGAAAACAATGGAACAAACCGTAAAAGACTTTCATGTCAATTAAACCCAGTCCTGAGGCAGAGATGTTAATTTAACAGACTCCAAGACACCATTTATATATCCTAGTAATTTTAGTTCCCCGTATGTGATTAAGGAAGCAATTACTAGCTTTATGTAGAAAATTTTGCACAAATGACATAACCATTAAGGAAAAAATTGCTTCACTCCTAACTTGCACCATTTTTGGCTATTGGTTTGAGTGGTTTTGGCATAACTTTAAAAAAGGTCACTGATTTTGCTTAGTTTTGTAGTGTAAAAACTAATGAAGTGCTCTTTTAAAATTTTCCATGTGCCATATGCTTGTGGAGATATAAACTAGAGCAGCCTTAATTAAAGTGTCAAATGAAATATTTGTGCACAGTTGTATGTAGGCCTTTAAAAAAAAAATTAATAAAAACCTTTTCCTAAATCATCTACTAAATGATTAAAGTCTCTTTAATTATGATAATCAAAGTGCTCCAAGTGATTCTTGCAACTTTGACTACCAAGCTGGTTTTTTTATTTGCCCATTGAAGTAGGAATTTTAAGAGCACTGTTTGCTTTAACACACTTTTTTTCCCACTTTTTGCCAAAGGTCATGCTCTTAAACCACAAGTTGCTTCCATTTTTACATCATTTTTGGATGGACTGAAAAAATTCTACATCACAAAGGTAACTTTTGGGGTTTAATACTGTTTGGAAGTTGCATGCTATTCATAAAACTCATATTTTTTTTGGTATACTGTCTCTAATGCAGCTGAGTGAGTGTAACAGATCCTACATTGTAGTATCAGTTAACTCGAGATTCTCAAGGTGGTTTAATCCAAAACGAGATTATCTGTTTGAGGAGTTATTCCATGAGAGCTGTTCTCATTCATCGTATCTGTAGATGAGATTAACGTACCTTGTCTAACAGTGAGTCGGTGACAGAAGAAGACTGGAACCAATTTATCTGGCTTGCAGACCACTGATCATCAGTTAAAACTGATGGAGTGAGGCTAGCACTTTACTATCTTTGCCTCTTCCCAGATCTTGTCAAGGCATGATCTACCTTCTTATTACAATGAAATAGAATTTTGGGACAACCTCAAGATATTTGTCCTGAATTGCCCATATAAATAGGTTTTTTGTCTTTCTGGAATTCATCCCAAAGAATACCCTTTTTAATTCAGAATTATCTGGTCCTAAAATGATTTCACCTAGGCTTTTGTATTAAATAACTTGTTACTGATTTTTTCCTCCAAATTAGTTAACTAGAGAGAGTTCCTGCAAATATGGGTATTCAAATGTAGAAAATTGCATCATTCTGGATTTAGATAACTGTTAGATAGGAGGAGGTAAACATTCCATTCTGATCTGATAATATTGAGTGTCTTCAAGGAGTGAACTTACTTGAGAGACAGTGGCTAGTGTTGATTCTGCTGCTTTTTTCTTGTGCTACTGAGTAGAAAATGCCACGTGTCTTAGGTATTGCCTAGCAAAAGAAGTCCCATTAGGTTCAGAGATAGCCAAAAATTATTTTGCCTTCCCTCCCTGATCTGCTGTAGTGCAGGAATATCTAAAGTAGTAAAGGTTTTGGCAACAAGATTGCTGTCAGTTTGAAACAATTCTAGTCAACAATATCTACTGTTTCTGTAGTTGGCAACAAGTATCAACATTTCTTGGAATGTTGTATGGCCAAGGGATGCTGTATGCCAATCCCAATGCTTCCAGCTCTGCAGAAGAAAAAGAACATGTGGAGAAATGAGAGAAATGCTATGTAATACTGATGCAGAGATTCTAGGTTGGTGACCAATCTGGAGCTTATACACCAGGGGACTGAGCCCTGACATATATGAGCAACTACTGCTTCAGAGAAACTCCCAGCTGGGACGGGAGGGTAGGAGTAGAGAAAGGAGCAAGTTTAGTGACCCTGAGACTGGTATTGGAGGTGTTGCTGGGACCAAGATACTCAAATCCATCTTACGCTTACTTCATCTGTGAATTGCTCCCTGTAAAAAAAAAACAAACAAACAAAAAAAACCCTAACGCTTCATTCTTTTATTGAATGGAGTAGTTGTTTAACTGATACCGCTTAAGAGAATAGGGACAAAGTCTTCCTGGTTTACTCCTCCATGTAGTTTGGGACTGTTCACTGATACATGAATCCTCTAGGTATTGTTTGTCTAATAGTTCACGCTGTCGCTAGTTCCTCCAGTGCCTCTTAAAGAGAACTGTGAGGTGTTACCTGAGCATTGCAGCCAAAAGATGGCAGAATAGATGAAAGGATTCATACTAGATGAAATACAAGTGGTTCTAGAACAACAAGGGACTGTAAATAGCATCTTAATGGACTTTATTCCTGTTCTTGGAGTGTATCACTGTAGTAACAATATTTATTTCTATTTATGTTAGCTATGCTGTTTTTGTAGGACTAATGGATAAGACGGATCCTTTGCCCGGGGAGGTATATTCTGTTTTGCAGTGGTTTTCATGGTGGTATTTTGATGGGGTGGTAGGATGCAATATCCTTTTCAGAAATACTAATTTGGACATCTCTGACTGGGGCTCACCATACAGATTTGAGCTCATTGGCTGAAGGACTGAGCCACCCCAAGATACTTTGCCTCCCTGCTGTTTTTTTTGGACTCTCCTGGTACCTTCAGTTAATTTCCAGTACAGATAATCTATTCAGTTATGGGAATAGTAAAAGGAATAGCAGCTAACTGGGACTTTTCTCAGCCATAGCTGTTGCGCATAAAGGATGAATTTGAATCTCTTGACTATTAATGTAACTTCATATAACTTTGCCTGGTGCTTAAGTAACAAGTTACCACAAGCAGAGTAGAGACCGGAAGAGATGAATGCCACTGGAAAGGGAAAGGCTTTAAAAAAATAGTTGCTGGTCAATATGCATATTAAGAATATATTGTTCCAAACCGTAAATTTTTACCCTTTTTAACTGTGGAAAAAGTTACTAAACTTTATTGCAACTTTATATTCATCTCCATTCCTTCTGAAACCTGCTTAGTAGTGGTAGTTCACTGGAGCTAATTAATAATAAAAAGGTATGTAGAAAATAAGTAAGGCTCTCTTTGGACCAGTTGTGAAGATATGGCTCTTGACTGTTACTCCTGAAACAAAGCCATACAGACAGCCTCACTGCATTACTATTAAACCTTTAATAGCTTTCTCCCCACTTCCACTGGGATATGCTGCCTGCCACAAATTTAGAAGTTATTTTCCTTCCATAGTGCTTTTCCCAGCATAGAGATTTTCTGTGGCATGCTGCTGATACAACTACTCTGAGAGCAGTGATGTCTTTGGTCATCATAGTCATCTTCCTGCTTTAACACAGGAATAGTTGATAGACTATAAATGCCTCCCTATTGCTCAAAGCATTTAAGACCTGTTCTTTCTTCAGCATAGGTAGACAGCTGTTATGTCTATCCTGCTTTTTAACAGGAGAAAAAGGTGACAAAGATAATCTGTTATTTCAGTGGGCTTGTGAATATTTGTCCTGTCAAGGGAAAAACTTGATTGTTTTGGGAGTAAATTTTTGAAAGATGTTTTTTTTTCCTGATCTTTCCTCTTAGTTGCAACAACGCTTGTACCAGAGCACATGCTGTGTATTTGAAAAGTAAAAACTTGTTGCTTGTATTCTACCACATGGGCATGACATAATGCAAAGTTTTCTCTTTGCAGTTTAAAGGATTTGATCCCAACATACTGTGTGTAGCTACCTTGCTCTTTGAGGGTGACAGAGAGAAGGTTCTTCAGCATGAAAAGCAAGTCTACGATATTGCCACCAAGTTTGGGTATGCTTTTCAAAGAACTTTTTCATGTGAAGCTGGGAGTTAACTGTCGAGGAAAAAATAGGATTACCATATTTTTATAGTGATTACTGTATGGATATCTTCTCAATTTACTAGTTTAAAGTGGCAATAATCAGTTAGCTACTGAATGTTCCCTTTGATAAATATGGCTTGTGCTAACTCTTAATAGATAACTTTACTGAAAAACTTCAGTTGTCTGTATTGCAGGAAAGTAAGTATTTGACTAAAAATAGAATTTATGTTATTAAAATGGAAACTAGCCCTTGTAATTGCTTATAGGCATGGAAGCTGCTTGTTTTGCAATACTAGAATATTTTAACTACAGAAGGGGAAAGCAAATTCATAAGGGTAATAAATCTTTGCAGAATTGATGTGAGCATATGAATACAGGAAGCTTGTTTAAAAGAGGAGTTTGTGTTTTAGTTAAAGGAATCCACAGACTGTTTTCTATTCTTACAAAGGAACAGAAAACATTCATTGGAATGGCAGGCTGAGTAATGATCAGGTAGTTTCTGTCCTTCTGCTTTGATTAAGTGCAATTGATGAAAACCATCATTAAAAGTGTGATTTGTCAAGAATATATTTTTTCTTTTTAGGAAAGTCATTGCTAGTATTAGTCTCAACTATTCAAATACACATTATTTTTTTTTATCCATTTCAAGGCTATCCTTTCTGAAAGTTGTTTACATTGTGCTTTCATTCTACCACTTAAAATAGCTTAGAAGTAGGATTTCATGTGAGCAGCTTGCTAACATTCAGTGATAAGAATAACATTGCTCTTGATCTTAAAGAGCATTTTAGTTATTTTAATGTTGTATGCAAGAAAAGGCTTCAACTGTGAATCCTTTTGTATTTTGGTATTTCAAGATGGTGTATTGATAAGGGGAGTGAAACTTGTCTGTGTTAGGTTTGTTAGAAGATGGTGCGTCTGTGCTGCTCAGTTAAGGCTATTAGTTAAGTGTTTAATAGTTTAACCTGGTCTAAAATGCTAAACCATTTAATGGTTTAATGGTCTAAAATGCTTTAATTCTATTCTTCAGGATATCTGATTTTTTTTTTTCCCCACACACCCCTCTTGGATTTATAGGAGCTTCTAGGAAGACTGATTACAGATACATAGCACTTTCTTGTTCCCAGAAACAAATAGTTAAAAACAAAGACTTTCATAATGCTCCTAACTTAATAGGTTAGTGAAAGCAAGGCCTCCTTTTTCTTTTTAGTGCTGTGTCTTTTTTATGTCCATTCACATCACTTACACTTTTGGGATCCTAAGTCAGTAGTCTTGCTCTCATGACCTGTGAGCATGCAAGCGCACAAATCCAACACACTTAGAAATGTAGCTACACGTATTCCTGTAAATGAACATCAAGGGTATACTATGTCTAGTTCTGTTCCCCTGCTCTTTTGTGATGTTTGAAGACTGTTATTTTAAGATCACATCAAATGTTTTGTTATTGTTCATCTCTTCAGATTATGGAATGAAGAGAGAAATGCAAAGAGTTAAAGGTCTGGTCTGAAGTAACTTCTCCTTTCTAGTGAAGAAAAGACCCTACTATTTGCAACTATTGCAACACAGCTTAGAGACAGCTAAACTTGCACATATGTTTGATAATCAAAGGGGGTTTTTTTAATTCTTTTTGGAAACCGGTGATTGCTTTGCTGGAGGGTTAATTATGTTCTTGTTAACTGCAGTGGCTTGGCAGCAGGAGAAGATAATGGACAGAGAGGATATATGCTGACATTTGTCATCGCTTACCTTCGGGTAGGTCACATTTTGTCTGCCTGCTGAAACTTCTGTTAATTAATAAAACAAAGCATAGAGATGTCTCTTTGAAGATGCTTTCTCTGAAATCTAAATGCAGGTTGCCTTGGATGATATCTCAGACTTCTCCCAGAGGTTGTATCTCTTCCATTTCTGACTAGTGTTTACTTATGGAACTTCATCTGCAAAACACCATAAAAACATTAGTTTATGCACTTGTTAAGAAAATAGTTTCTAATAAAGGGTGGAGAAAATTAGATTGAAGAATCCACTAGCAGTTGCTAAATAAACCAGATCAGACGTATAAATCTACAGGTTGAATGTAATTGGAAGCTGTGAGAGTACTTGAAATACTTGTGCTCACTCAGCTCTTAGTTGTCTTTGGACATCTGCTTATGGTTGTGGTTCGAATCAGAATTCCAGGACAAATGGACCTTTAGTCTGAACTGCTGCAGCTGTTCTTATGAATTTTAGTCTTATTGTTTAAGAGAGATTTTTTTTTTAGAATACTATGCACATCCTGAGTGCTAGATTTTATTTGGCTTTTATAGTCAGGGACAAATCACTGAATTTCCCTTTATTTCAGCAGGCTATATGTAAAATGGGCAAAATGTTTGTCTTTCTTCTACCTAGATAGGCATTACATTCCAAATAGATATTTCTACTAGGTATTATATTGCTTAGCACAGTGGAGCTCTTGGCTTGATGCTATAGTGATGCAAATATTTGATTAGTGTAGGCATACTGACAGTCTGACAAGTTGTCTCACTATAGCCATGACATCAAAATGATTGTCATCTGTGTCTTCAGAGAGCTACCCTATTTCCATAATTATAAACTAATGTCACTGGGACAGATGGATGTTTTTGCTAGTTAGACTTTCTGTTTTTCTCATACAAACTAACTGAAGTTGCTCAACAGTTAGCTGTGTAGCATACACTGGAATCCCAGATGTTGATGCTGAATGTTACTGATAATTTCCTTTCTCTATTTATTAGGACTTGGGCCTGGATTACTATGTAATAGGAGAATCATTTGAGACATCTGTTCCCTGGGATAGGTAAACTGTGATTATTCTTTAGAATTGCTTAAAACTTGTACTTTATTTCATTCAAATTATTCCTAGCTCATGCTTGCTCATGGGGAAACTTAATTTAATTTAGGCCTTATGTGTATTGGAGGCTCCCTGATGTGCCTCAAGTCTTGCACCTGTGTGTTCTTGCTAAAGTTGCTAGTAAATTACATATCAGGATTTTGTAAATGCAGTGTAGGCAAGCATTCAGTAGTATTTCTACTTAGAAATGTAACAAATACATTAGCTTACTGTAACAAATTCAGGACTTGAAATTGCCTGGTTTAGGAAGCTGGAAAATGGTGATAACTGTATTATGTGATGAGCAGCCACATGTGTGGGATAGCAGTGTATTACAAACAGAGAAGTTTGTAGTGAAGATCAAAAAAATTATTTAAATATATTTAAACTAAGTTTTTTCTTTCCCCAGTAATGCAGGGAAATGAAAGAACTGAAAAGATAACTTTTGCCCAAGATAAATCTTTTTCCTAAGCTTATTTTATGTGTTAGCTATGGTTGAGAAACACTTGACCACAACAGATTTTAATATATTAAATCATTTGGATGCTTGTGTCCATTTGGTAAGCCAGAAACCTCTTATGCAGGATCTAAAGTGATTTGAATCAAAGCTTTACAGTATTTAATGCAAAGTGGAAAGTGTGCAAAGTGTGATGACTTAAGCTGGCAAGTCTGTATTCTTGCTATTGAATTTAGTGGCAGTGGTAAGTTCCAGCCTCTGCTTTGAAGATTGGCATAGTATCTTAAATGTGTGGCAGAAATTTGAGGACAATTTTAAAGCAAAATTGCTCTTTATTTTACTTTAGCTTTATAGATCTTGAAGTATGCTAACTGCTTAGTCACAAAATTTGTTTTGCCTCTCCCTCATTTCAGGAGAGAATGACTTTTTATTTAAGAATTTAAGAAAATATTTGAAATTGTCCTCACCAAAGCAAATGCTTTGTAAAACTCTTTCTACTTGACTCACAAGAACTGTGTAATTTTCCATAAATCAGTCAGTTACCCTGTTCCTGACTAGTTGAAGATAGTTGAATAAAATATTTAGCTTTACTTGCTTATGCACTAAATGGATAAATTTCTCTTGTGTATTACTTCTGTCAATCTGCGAAGTAGTTTTAAATCTGTAAAATGTCTTAATCTGAATTGTATAGTATAGCACTGCAGACCTTCGTGGGAGAGCATACAACTAAAGAAATGGTCATTTGAAAAACAGTGACTTCTTCCAATTGTTTTAGCACTTTGGATGCACCTGGGTCTGCCCTGGCAGAAAAAAAATAATAATAAAAGCAAAACAGGTATGGCTTATGGCAAGGTTTAATAGCTCATTGCCATATTAGAGCTATTAACATTTCAAGCTGGCAAACTAGTGCGCAGCTGGAGTATCTCCAGTTTTGGTCTTGCAACATACCGAAGGTACGGTATTAACAGAGTATACAAAGCCTTAGAGTTCTCAAGCTTTCTACTGTGAGCTGTATTTGTCAGCTACTTTGCCAAAAAATTGAGGCTGTTCTGCTGAGAAAGTAAGTAAAGACATACAGAAGTAGGTAACCTCCATTTTCTGTTGAACACTTTTGACTCCTAGCCCTTATGGGAAAGAGCTTTCATTACATACTTTGCTTCAGAGTAAACATGCTATTCAGGAGAAGTACAGAAAAAGCAATTCTAGTGAAGTCACGATGATGAGGACTATTTTACTCTTAGAATAAAATCCTAAGCTACCTAAAAATGGTTCTAGAAGGTAATCTTCTATTTTATTAGATTATACTTTTTAAAAAAGATTACTGAAGCTGAAGTTGGTTTTTTTAGGAAGTTGTATAAAATCATATACTAAGGTTTTATATTTTAATGTGTTTTCTGTTACAGGGTTTTGGACCTTTGTAGGAATGTAAAGGAAAGGATAGTAAGAGAATGCAAAGAAAAGGGTGTTCAGTTTGCTCCTCTTTCCACCTGCAGGTAAGCCATGCAACAACTTAAATAATAATTTTTCTTGAATCTTTGGTTAGTAAGAGAACTAAGGAAGAGGTCATTATACTTGCTAGCTAGTAAGTAAAGTGCATCTATTAATGTTATTACAAACACTAGTAATCTTGACCTTCCTCTTTAACCTGCAAGTGGATTACATGTAAGAGTGAGTAATTTAAGGGATTAGTAGCACTTCATTAGTCTTGACACTTACTCTTGCTTATATGCATGAAAGTCAAGTGTAATGACTGAAGAGCTTCAACTCTCAGTCATAGCATTAAGTCACTCATGAAGTATGAGCAAAAAGGATACAAAACTATTTAAAAAAAAAAAAAGATGCTACCCTTTTAAATAAGTAACCTCACGAATTGTGTAATGTCACATAGTGGCTGGCTTAGTACCATAAAGCTTTGTTTGTAATGCAGTTCTCTTCAACAGGGTGACACAGACCTATGATGCAGGTGCATGTGTCTACTTCTACTTTGCCTTTAACTACAGAGGAATTAGTGATCCTATTCACGTCTATGAACAAATTGAGGTAACATATATAAGAACAATAGTTAAAGGGGAGAAGGTGATGTCCCGTAATAATATGTGAACCCATTGGCCAAGCTAACTGAATTTTGCAGGGAAGATCTCAAAGGTCTGTTTGTAAAGCTTTGATTGTTAGCAGCTGGGGAAAGAGGTGCACACTAACAGTGCACCAAGTAGAGGAAAGACTGCAAGGTGACCATTTTTAGACATCGGTACATGAACAGTTGTGACTAAAGTGTGGGAAAGCTTGAACTGGATTTTGTTCCAGGATGGCAGAAACTAGCAACCACAAAACCCAAACCCATGGGAAACAAGACTTCCTTAGTTTTACCAGGTATTTTAAAGACTAATTGAGTATTAAGTGAAAGAAGTAGCTTTGGTCTTGATAGTTCTATTATTTACATACTTTATTAATAGTGCTGCATGTAGCAAATAATGTAAGGGCCTCTTTCATGCTATTTCAGAGAATTAACTGCTGTGGTTATTTCTATTTAGGCCTATATAAGTGCTGGTCTAAGTCTGCTGTGTTAGGCCAGTTGTAAGCTGCTTTGACACGTACCAAAAAGCTCTGGAATAACTCTCTGCTTTAACACTTTCAGCTGGTGAAACACTGTACTTACCTAGTTAAGGATATTAGTTCCCCCTGTTACCTTGAAGATGTAATACTTAGATGTAGAAGGACTATGGCCAAACTGCTTTTCATCCTACCTCTTGGTTCATATGCTAAACCTTCAGCACCAGAAAATTGCTAATAGGACTGTGGAGAAATAGTCTATATTTATAACTAGGATATCATTCTTATGCTTATTCTTTAGAAATTTCTCTTGAATGTGGCAAGCAGATGTAAAGTTTTATTTACAAGTTCTGAGGCTTCTGTGCTGTTGAATCTAGGGCATTGGAGAATGTAATACTTGAGTGCTTATTTAATGAAACTTTATTAATACTTAGATATTACTGTTATTGGAGTTAGATAGCAGTGTGATCATGTGGATGCATGTGTTCCATTGTAGGTGACTAAATTTAACCTAACAAAGTGAGTTTGCCAACCAAGTATATGCACTCTGTGGCAGAGTGAAAAAATCTCTAACTGCGTAGTTATGGTTATATACATTATTACTAAAAAAAGTACACTTTTTTGAAAAAACATTTAGTGCTTGTGCTTAGGAAAGCTTTCTTTGTTTACAACCTTCTAAGCTGTCTAACTATTCATAATCAGAGCTGGATAGGAAAGAAGATTCTAGAGCTTGAAAGTGTTAAAATATTTCTTAATATAAAAATGTAAATTTTGTTTTCTGCCACAAACTTCACCCAGGAAAGGGTTGTCAGTTGTAAAGTACCTCACTTCCTTGGCTAGAATCTTGGAGATCAGGGTCTAAACTCTGGTCTGAATAAGGATCTTGAATCACACTGGGGAGCCCGTTTTCAAACTTCTTTATTGCGATTTCTTTTTCAGTAGGCACTTAATCATCTTCCAGATGAGCATCCCAGCCACTAGACTATTTTAGTTTCGACAAGGGGGAAGTGATCCAGAATATTCCATTCTGGAATAATAGATTTGTTGTAACAGATGCCATTTTAAATGTCTTGGCTTTGATAATGTTTATTTGGAAAATCCCCGCTTACATGTATCTGCAGACTTGAACAAAAATGTTTACCTGTATTATGTACCCTAACTACTTCTGAAACTTTTCATACGCCTGTGTAAATGAGTACAATGGGAAGCATTTCACTAAAACACCTTGTGCATTTGCTGTTGAATGAATACCTTATCTTTCCAATTTAGAGGGCTGCTAGAGAAGAAATACTTGCCAATGGAGGAAGTCTGTCACATCACCATGGAGGTAATGTTCTCAGTCTAATATTAGTCTCTTTGATACTGCTAGATATTCATGAGTACATAACACAGTTTGTAAAAGAACTTTGAAAAGTATTTCACAGGCATTAACTGAAATTACTGGGGGGGGCAGGGAATCTCCTGTCATTCTTTCTAGAAACTTCTCACCCGTTTGCCAGACTTTCAGGGGCAGTGTCCCTAGACCTGGTTTGCTTGATGTCAAGTCACACAATGTGGTGTATTTATGAGCACCAGCTTCAAACTTTGGATAGGAAGTCTACAGGCTGTCTGAAAACCTGAACATGTAATTGATCAGTTTGTCTTAAGCACCTTCTACTGAACCTTGTGCAGAGATACATTCAATTACAAAGACTCAAATGAGTTTTTCCACAGTTTTAGGACAGTTTAGTGTCCCTTGTGGCTAGGTGAATGCTGTTAGCCCTAATTCCAGAGCACTTAGTGAAAGTATCTGCATAAAAGAGCTAGTGACTTTAAACTGGGCTATGTTGCAATCTACCATTTCTTGCATAATTAATGTTATGTAAGTATTGATATTACTGGCTTGCTGTCTGCTAACTTCTGATTATTCAGTTTCTTCTCTTGGAGTTTGGGAATTACTTGTCCTGAGTTACTAGCCTCTTTGCAAGCTATTTTGCTCTTTAATATCAAGAACCAATGTCATGTATAAGTGATACTTCATATACCTGATGCTTTACATATGCTTTTCCCACATATTCAGATAGGACACATGCAATCAGATTAGGCTATGTAATGCTGTAAACTTGGATGTCAGGAAGACTTGTGAAATCGGTTTGATTTTGTGTAGCTAGCTTCTTTAAACTGGTTAACGCATTTCTTCTCTCTACTGTCTTGGGGCATTGTCTGGCCACAGAAATAAGAGCAAAGAGGAAGAATTCTAATGGTTTAAAACTAGGTAAAAATTCTGTAATTCTAAGCTCTGTGTGGGGAAGACTGAAGGGCAGAAACCGTGCTTTAAAACATGTTGGTGACTTCCTGGACTTGAAACTTCTAGCTAGGGCTGTTTTCAGGCATCTAGCTTTGTGACAAAAACTGAAATGGACTCTGCTTTAGCAGAGTATTGAAATCTCAGAGTATTTCAATATCAGGGTATTGAAAGATGTCTTGGTGATGATAACATGAGTGAAAACAGTTTCAATATTTTGTTTAATGTGCTCTTCTTGTCCTCTGATTAAATCTTGAATACGGTGGTATAGTGGACCGGTCAATTCTCGCACATGCAATGTGGAATTACCCCCTTGATGTACTATTGTGCTCTCCCCTGCTGTGGCAGCTGTATTTTACTGTGACTAGCATTTTGTCCATTAACTTGCATGCAGCTAGAGCTTGTCACATGTTTGGATGTATTTGCCCTCACCATATGAAACCTTGCTTACAGCATATGTTGAACAAGAAAAAAAAAAATTATGTAGCATTTTCAAACCCTTGCACACTTGAACTTTCTGACTCCACAGATATGGAAAACTTGGTCTCTGTTAGACTTCTTATGCTCTTGTTGTATGTATGACTGCCTCTTATACTGATAAATATTTTCTGCTTTGAGGTTTTTTGTCTGGCGGTTCATTGTGTATGATATTAAAGATCCATTTTTTCCAGTGCTTAGTAGATGTGCTGCTGAGAATTAGCCTAATAGTATCAGTTCTATTTACTGACCTTCAGGTCTTGTCACTCTTAGCATTGCTAAGACTGGTCTATTGTGTGGGGTAAAAAAAATACTGGTGCAATTTCTTTTAGTATTTGTCATGTAATTGTGATTAATAACAGTTGTTTTCACTATCTGGAAACAGACAGGCTGGTTTGTCTGCCTACAATCACACTGTGATAAATGGAGCTATTTTAACTCTGGTTTTGTGTATCAAAGAAAACAGATGTAGTCTGGGACTTGAGGCTATAGGAAATACAAAGCCTGCTTAAGTCAATCTTCATACACTCCTTGACTGAAGAAGTGGTCATATATGACAGTTTGAGATGTGTAAAGCTCTAAATTACTTTACATCTGGGGAAGTACTAACTGTAGGTAGACACATAGCTACAATCTACAGTGAGAACTGAAATCATGATACTTCTAACTTGATGAAGAGTAACTTCAGAAAGACTTTACTTTGGATTTTATTTTAATCTCAGTATCTCTTCTCTCCTCCCCTCCCTCCAGGCTAATGAAAAATATTGTAACTTTTAGGCAAGACTCACTAAAGGTAGCAATACTGTGAGAAGATCCCCCTGATGACTTTTGAGACTTAAAACTTGTAAGAAGCATAACTTTTATTTGTTAATGGATTACATTAAAGATCACAACTTGCAATATGTAAGAACAACAACATTCCAAAAAAGAAATTGCAGAAGTGTATCAATACCAGCCTTTACAGCAAGTATCTCATGGACACAAGAAGCTGTAGCACAGCCAGACATATACATCTGTGTAATTAATTTATCCTTTCAATGTAACAATTACTTGTATTTTGGGGTAGAATATTTGGATTTCTTGTTTTTATAAATCTGGATATCATTTCCATGGTACTGCAACTTAAATGACTTTGTCCTTTTCAATCAAGTTGTCCTTTTTTGAAGTCTTTCTCACTCTTGACTTTTAAATACTAAATCTAATTGGTAAGTGTCAGGAATGGTTTTCCTACTTTAATGTTAGTGTTTAACACTTGATGATGTTTCTGGATTATGTAATGAACAGAATTTATATTTAGGAAGAATCTGAGCCATATGCGTTGCTATAAAAATACACCCAAAATACATAGCTGATCAGATAGGCTTTTCTTATGCAGGGGGAATTCAGCCATTCTCCAGTGCATCAGAAAGTGATCCTTATAGAAGAGGTTATCAGATTTTTTTTTAATGATCCTGACAGTCTTGTCTAAATGTGGTAGGTCTGTTTCTCACTAAATTTCTGAACAAACTGCTGAAAAGCTTCTTAGTGGTTTTAAAGTAGTTTTTAATGTGTGACTTTGAAGTGGTTTCTTATGCCTTCTTTGTCCCTTTTAACTAATACTATGACATAATTTGTGACTTAGTAAAAGTTTTTGAAAGGTATTCAGGAATTAGATATCCTAGTTGTAGCATTCCTTGTCTTCATTTCGTACATGAGATTTTACAGTCTTGATTATAGTTTTTTACCTTGCCTTGACTATGTCCTACACTTAGAAAGGGATAGTGCACATCTTTGAACACAGCTTTGATCCTTCTGCTTTTCTGGCCAGTGAGTATCTTTAGATTTGAGTGTCATGTAAATAAGCGTTGCTAGAGCCACAGTTAGAAACTGTGCATTTAAAAAGCATTCTAGCATTCTAGAAACTTAGCATTTAAAAAGCAGTGTTAGGAATGACAATTTCATGTAGATACAACTTAGGTTTAGGTAAGTGATCCTTCTAATCACTTAGGGCAAGCCCTAAAACCACCCATATGATATGTCACACCTTGCATTCTTGAATTCCTGTTTCACAACGTATATGCTTTTTTTGTATACATAAAATAAGATGTGCTGAGGAAGTATCAGTAGGTACGACTGGTATATAAATACAACTATAACCCCTTTGGGGTCCAGCATCAGAAGGGAGCTGGCTGGATTTGGGCCTGATTCTTTCTGTATTACCAAGCTAAGCACCCATGTAAAACTAAGGAACAGTCTAAAAATTAATGATAGATTTTTTTTTTCCTTTGCAGTGAATGTTCTAACTAAAACTGGTTACTTAAGGAAACAATTATCAGCTTGTGGGTTTGAGGAAAATAGCCCCATTTAGCCACTTAACATAATAGAACTAATTTTCTTCCACTTTCTAGACAGATTGACTAGAATAAAGGTTAATGTAGCCCAGGCTCCACACGTTTAGGTATAGTATCAATTTCCTGGCAGTTTATGTACGAAAACTAAAAAAACAAAAAAACAAGCCAAAAACTAAAAAAAAAAAAACAAAAAACAAAAACAAAAAACCCCAACAAACCCCTCAAAACCCCACACCTTATTTGCATTCAGTTGCATGTTTGACATTGCAATTCATTGGCATCGTTAAGAGGCCGTGGCTTAAGCTATACACTGCAGTAATTAACCCCCACAAACTACAAAATCTGGAATTATAAAATTTCTTTATGCGGGGTGTTGAACACATTCTTTTCTCCTCTACACAGGAAAAGTATCTTCTTACCTTTAAGTTAAGCACTGGAGACTGATCATACTTTCATCTTAAAACTAGAGCTTGCTCTACTGATTGGAATGAGTTTGAACTGTGACATGTGTCAGACACGGAGTAAGCTTATTATATTATTTCACATAACACAGTTATATTTTCCTCTTTGGTCTGTTGAAAGTCTTAATACAATAGTCATCTTCAGTGCCTTTTGCACCAAATAACTGCAAAGGACTTTCTGGTTCATCAACACAGAACTTGAAAGTACTTAAGTTTTTTAGATATCAAGGGAAAATGTGCAAGATGTTATGGTGATGGTAAGTATTAATTATGTAGTAGACTTCAGGTACACTGGTCCAAGATACTGCAGTAGTGCTGGAGTATTAGATTAGATTAATGCACTGACCTCTCCCAGTATTGCAGCATTCTGTCTGGAAGAGTAATAACCTATTAAGCAATTCGTAAGAGCAGAGATGCTTTCTGTAGAGACAACCAGCTTTAGGAAGAGCATGCAACAGCTGGGAGAGCCCATCCTTCTTATGACCTGTTACTGCTTCTCCTTTTGCAGAGCTATTGTTCTGCAATAACTGCCTCTTTAAGTTGAAAGGGGTGGGGCAGAGGAAGTCTAGGGCCATGTGCAGTGCCACTAGAGCCTATTTCCACTAGGACCACACGCTGCTATAAATCTGTTCTGCATTGGTGTAGAGTTATTCCTGGGATCCATCAGCTACACTAAAACTTTCCTTGCAAGGCTGTTCATGTGTGCCCAAGTACTTCATATTCCAAAAGTGAGAAAACCAATTGCTGCCTGCTGGCTGTTAGCTCCATCCTTAGCAACCAGATTTTTTGCAGCCATCCAGATGCATTTTCAAATATGAGCAAGTGTAGCTTTTATGAGCCAGGAGAACTGTACTCCCATTTTATCTTCTTTGTGGCCAGCAGGTATGTGCTAATGCGCTTCCCTCTGAAAAACCATGCACATGGGAAACTCTTGTCACTTTTGGCAGTGAATGTAATGTCAGTGCATGTTTGCTTGGTTGGTTTTTTCAAAGGGTGGGTTCTACAGGAGCAGCATAGAGTATGGTTGCACTTCATCAAAGTGTATTTTATTCCCTAACAGATTAAAAGGGCAACTTTTCTAATGAAACCAGCTAAGGTCTGGACCAGCACGTATCAAACCGGGAAGAAGTTACTTATCCAGCTCACATGTTTTTCTTTCATACATGGACTACAATGGTGATAAAACTTGAAAATACTGCAAATATAAATTGGTGTTGGTCTGTCTTTGAGAGTTGCTACTGAACAAACTTCTTGACTTTCTGATTTGAAGTACTTTGTGTGAAGTAGACACTCTGTCATGCTAGGGTGTTTGTACTCTTATGTAATAGGCTGGGCTTCAGATTGAAGACTTTTGGCTTCCTAGCAGTAAATGTTTTAAGGCATTAGACTGCTCAGCACACTCCAGGAACAGGGCACTTGCCACTTGTAAAACTTGAAAACTAATTCTGTCGCACTTCATCTTGGATAATTAAGATGCAAGATTAGGTGTCTTCAGAGGAAGAAGATGCAAGAAGGAAGGAAGGGCTGTGTTTGTTTCCAATTGGGGCAACAAGGGTTGTGTGTAATGGTGTGTATAGCTGAGTTGACAAGCAGTGACTTGTTAAGCTACTACAAATTAATTGTACAATGTTATGCTGATTTGAGAACCTTATTAAGAGAACCTTATTAATAATGTTATGATGTAGCATATAGAATCAGGTAAGTTTGATCTCAGTTTTTAATTGAGAAAAGTATACTGGGCTGAGAGCCCCTAAGTGGTAGATGCTTGGATAAAATCTGGTTCTGTGTGCTCTCATGTCAGTTCTATATAAATGGCATCATCTAGGTCTAAAACTAAACGGTCTACTTTCTCTAGACTAGAAACGGAAAGGTGGTTTTCTCTAGTCCATTATAAGTTCAGGCTTAACTGAGACCTTTTATTGTTAAGGGAAGTTAAAGCTTCCTTGAGCCCAAAGCTTCTTTGGCTAGGCTTAGAGTGGAGTTAAGCACCTTTGCCACTTGGAATTATTTTTACATTCATGGTAATATCTTTTACTATTATGGCATTTTCTTCCTCCTTTTCCCTTCTCATCCTTGAAGCTAATTGGATGGTCCTATGAAGGAGGAACAGAATACTTACAGGGCAGCACTAGCCTGAAGTGAAGCAAATACAAACATTGCTTTTCTAAGTGGTGCTCTCATCTGCGCAGAGCCTTTCCTTCACTTGGTCTATTTTCCATTTAATCAGATGGACCAGCTTACATTTCTAAGAGCAAGATTGCTTCAGTGCTTTTTAATTCTAATGTGAAAACCTGAGTAGCTGAAAAATCCATGTATATCTTATTGACATGAAGAGTAGGAGCAGAAGCTTAACCTACTGTTATTAAGGGGTTAAAGTCTTTTCATTGAACATGTTGGTGAAGGACTGCTGGTAACTGTAGTACAGCTTTTTTCTTTCCAGTTCACTAATCAAATGTATGTTAGATTTATTATTGCAAAAGTATAAACCATAGAAAATTTGACAAGATAGATGTGTAAATTATCACTTTGACAGAACTAATGATGCACTCCAAGCACCTTCTGTTTTCCAGCACTTGGTGAGCGACTTCATTAAATATGCAATGACTGTTTGGTGCTGCTCAGACAGTAGTTCAGTTCCTTGTGGAATTGCATTATTACTGGAGGTGTAAAAGAGGCAGGCATACTAGCTGTTGGGCATCCTGCTGAGATTCTAATGTGCTCCATCTTGTTGGAGCAGTTGTTTGCAGTCTTTTCAGGACAATTACATCCATAACCACAGGACACATACACTGAAACTATATTACAGATAACAGTTGAGAATGGTAATGACTGTTCTTCAGCTGCTTGTGTGAGTGACTTGAGGTGATGGTCAAGCCACATCCATGATTCTTTTTTTGTAGTAGTACTATTAAAGTATCCCCAGATAAAATTCAACTACATCAACTTGCTCAGACCGTCAAGTTGTAGTGATGGTGTATTTACAGATGTTTTTTTTTTTTCTTGAGCTGGGCTGCGAAATACAACCACAGTTCATACCACATGACAAATTCTTTCGTCCTTCAGTTATGATCTTTGCTCTTGGCATGCATGCTGCTAATAGTTGTTTTCTAGCAAACTGCAAATTTCATTCTTTCTCACATTATTTGCCTTTTCAGTTGGCATTGTGACTAGCTCATATTCCTTAAGGTATAAACAAATATACTGTGTTCTCCAGAGGTGTCCCTGTAATTTGTTATTCTGATGACAGTTTGATGGTTACCCTGAGAACAGGGCACAAAAGATGGCTTGAATTTAGCTTCAGATATTCTTAAAGCATCTGTCTCTCAAACCTTTACTATATCACATCATACTGACAAATGGATTGTATTTCAGGCTGACAAGTTAAATGCTATAGTGTGTTTAATGAAAAAATGTCCTTTATTTTGAATGATCTGTTAAATCAGAGTTGATGACTTGGTAATTAGTATGTGAACACTCGGCCATTTAGCAGACTATTGTGATACTAGTGAAATGAGTTCTTAAATGGCTGGTGTTTCAGTTTTGCTTTATATTTGGTATATGTTGTGAATATCCATTTTTACATGGGAAACTAAGCTCTTGTGTAATGGTATGAGCAATTACCAGCCCATGTAAAAGCTTTTGAATGAAATAAGGTATATTGTTGATTTAAAACTAGGCTTTAAGCCTCTCCTTAGGAAAAAATTGTTTTCTATTTAAACCAGTTCTGTTTTAAGTTTGTTTGATTATTGAGTTATGTTTTTACTTTAAAGCAATCAAGAGGTGTGGGGTTCTGCTTTTTAGTAACTCCTCTTCAGTTTCCTACTTAAAATGAGTTTGGTTGCTTTTTAAAACTTACTACCAATTCCCTATTTTAATAGAACATGTGATTTCAGCCTAAGCTTCATCTAAATTTCATAGTTTCTAAAGAAAGTAGACAGTGTGGAACACAGTCTTCCTCTGGGAGTATGCTGAGCTTAATGAGCTTGATAGTCTGGTGGGCTCAATAAATCAAATAAAGCAAAACATTTCTCATTTTTGAATAAAAGCATTTATCACACCGTGTTTATTCATTCAGGGTCACAAGATTGATTGGCTCCTAGAATCCTGCCATATATTGAAACACTTTGTTATTGTTTTTCCAGTAGGCAAACTGCGGAAGCGCTGGATGAAGGAGAGCATCTCTGATGTTGGCCTGGGAATGCTGAGATCTGTTAAAGAATATGTGGACCCCAATAACATCTTTGGAAACAAAAATCTTTTATAAAGCCCTGCACAACATGATGTACTAAAACTTCTTCAAAATTACTGTTGAAATTCCTCCACTTCATTGTATTGATATCCCAGTAATCAAATATAACATAGACTAAACTTTAAAAACTAGTAACTTACATTGATTTTTTTTTTTTTTTTGCCACCCCCTTCTCCCTCCCCCCCAGTAATGTGTAAACATCACTGTTAATGTTTGTGGATTTTTACTTACAATGCTCTTAAACTCTTAAACAACCCACTGGGCACAAAGTGTATTACCAACCAGGAAATGCAAATTTGGTTTTCCAAGTTTGGTTAGGCAACACAGCTGATAGTATTTGCAATGCTGGATACTGCCAGATGTTTCTTACTAAAGCATCCCCTGCAAGGAGAACAAAGACTGACAACAGTGTTTTCTACAGAAGCAGCTGTTCAACCCAGCCTCTTGCTAAAGAGAAAGCTGCTAGGAGACAGATGAGAGAACACCAAGGAGTACTTCACTGTGCTGAAGGATTAAGTATGTAACAGACTTGCAACCAGCTAATACTTAAAGTACAAATGTAGACTTTGATCAAAAGAGACGATGTAAGTCAAACTACTTCTAAACTCAGTAGTCTCCCACTGTAGCACTATTGGAAAATCTTACACAATTGAGCTGTTCTGAGTTGTATTTGCATTGCTGGGATAATCTTAAATTAATCTTAGGTCAGTCACTAAGTTTTGTACAAAGGACATTACTCACTGTATGTTAAAAACAGGTTTGTAACAAAACTTTGCCTTCATCTGTACTTCAGTCCTAGTGTGTATGGTTTTTGCTCCTGTTTTGTTTGTTTTGCAGAGATGCAAAATATCTTTTTCAGTAAAAAAAACAATGTTTTGGCTATTCAAATGAAACTGCCCAGCACTGTCTTTTGAAACAGTCTCAACAGTTTAATAAAACACTTAAATGTGTCATCCTGAAAGTGAGATTTCCCATTTTGGTTTTGTACAGTTTCCTATGGCCTTTATGAATCATTTATTTACTTCACTTGTAGCCACAATTTTAATTGTCCATTTAACTTTAAGAAAATGAAATATTTTCTTGATCGGTATCATATGAGAGTAAGCATTTTTACATTGAAACTTGAATCTCAATCAGTAAAACAAACTAAAAGTGTTTGTCAATACTCATGATCCATTTTTAAGGTGGGTTCTTTTCTTAAAGCAAATTATCCAACTTTTTGATAATTAATGCATATGATTGCATAGGATAGAAAAATACAGACTATCCTTTGAGGACACTGTCTCTCTAGCCAACTGCTTCACAGCTCTGCAGTGTCAGTTTGGACATCTTTTGTATTGGTAGTGCCTAATGAGGAGAAAAAGATAAAATTGCATTTTTGTTTTTAAACTATTTTAGAATACTGTCTAGTTAGCTCTCAATTTTGGTAATATACCAAAAAGAGTATAAAATGCTTGAAAAATACTGCATATCACACAACTTTGAACTTGTTTAAAGATCAGTTTCAATTCTATAATTAAAATGATCAAAAAACATGAACACTCAAAACATCACTTTAAAATGCATGCTGTCAAGGTACTTAAGGAAAACTTTATGATCTGCAGGTCATAAAACAGAATGTTAATGTGATATTTGCAATGCAGCTAGATTTATTTTGAATGGTCTTTGTTTCACAACATTTCAACATAAAAATCTACTCTCTTGTATTTTTGTTTTTGGCCCCCAGAGTTCACATTTCAGCAGCAACCAGAACAATAGGTGTAGTCTGTTTTAGGAAAGTTACTCTTTGCACTGTGGTTAAGTGTTCCTTAAGTACATAATGGTGTCTCAGCAAAGTGAATCTGTACATGTTTATGCAGGGGACTTCCTCATCTCACATGCTGCATGATGGTGAACTACATGGCCATAGCTGGCATCTTGCTGATGGCTTATATCGCTCTGAAATAGAGACCTTTCCAGGAGTTGGTAAATATGAAGAGTGAATATGAAGGGTGTTTATGTGCCTCAATGAAAGTATATGTCTAACTATGAAGAATCACTTTTGAAGGAAAGTATGTGAAGCCTTTTTGCAGAATGACGGCACAAACAGAACTAAAACAAGTAGTCATAGCTCAGTAATACTGGTCCCTTAAGATTTTGACTTAAAGTACTACACAGCTCTACAACATCCTTCCCAATTCTTAATTTTCTGACTATGGTTTCCCCATCCCTTTTTTATATTGAAATTACACAGGCAAAAACTCCTTATACTCCCTACTTCTAACCTTTAAATAGCCACTGGCTTCTGAAGTGATTTTAAAATGCAGTAAAGATTTTTACTGCATGTCAATTGTCCTATGGGAAGGTGAAATAACAGGCTATAAGGGTCCCAAAGCAACGTCACTGGATAGCTCTGAGGAAAAGATTAACCACAAAGGTAATGGATACTTTTTTTCTAATGGCCACCCTATTGCTGTCTTCCTAAATATTTTTCTATCTTATGAACTGGTCAGAGCTTAGTGAAACTGGAGTTGAAACACATGTATTACTGATTGTCTTTAAATTCACATTTAAACTCCTAATGAAAATAGAGAGAAGTATAATGCAAGTTCAGGAGACCTAGATACACACAGATCATTACCTATTTAAAAGAAATCTTCCCTTCTCTAATACTGAAGTCTTCCACCACTCTTCCTTCTGTAATCTCTACTTTCTTTCTAAAGACTTCAACTTCCCATAGCTGCAGCCCGTTCAGACATGAAGTTTGATCCATGCAGATCAGAAGTGTATCTTGGCATAACATGTTTTGTTTTCATTTGCTTGACTATTTTGGCCATATGTAAGTTACAAGCAGTTTTAATTAAGCTTGTTCTGACTTCCAATTACACAGCTTCTGCTCTCTTTGAGGGAGGAAAGGTGCAGAGTGAGTATGGCTTGACTGCGAAGTGCATTTACATTAGAGAGACTTTTTTATAAAAGTTTTGAGGGGAAAGAAGAAAATCTGTTAGAAATTGATCCAGAGTCTAAATCTTACAGTCAAAGAAAAACATGTCTCCTCTTGACTTGACTTACAGTATATTGGTTGAGTTAGAGATGTCGTCTTTGCCTTACAGCTGTGAACAGAGGCCAGGCCAAATAGTTCTTCTGTAGCAATGCTAATTAACTGAAACCAATTTCAAAGGCAGGGATACATTAGCACTGAAATCCGGAAAACACAAATTGCTTCTCAATCTTGGAAATGTATGTTTATCAAGGTTGTAATTTAACTTTCTGCAAATAAAGCCAAACAGTGTTTGTCATTTTAGTGTGAGAATAACTGTAAAACTTCAGTTGTAATGTTAAGAGATTATAGAACCTTATATTATTAATAAAAAGAAAATGGGCCTAAACAATTATGTGTTTTTGTGCTGAAGCTAAACAAAGATATTCTACTACCTTGTCATCTTTGGTTCATTTTAATTTGGTGGTGAACTCTTACCTAAGAAAAACTATTAGGAAGACTTTGGCACTTGCGGAGAGAAATGAGATTGAATTTGTAAATGTATGCTAATAGAAGCTCTGCTTTTGCATCCCATGTAAGGCAAAACGGGAAAATGAGAGAATGTCAGCAAAGGAAGGGCAAAACAACACCTGAACACCAGTCTACTCAGTCCAGAAATTTCACCTCCTCAGTATTCCCTGTTTGGGCAGCAAGGAGACCACGTTCAACTGCTCTTAGAAAGTTCTCTCGATACAATACAGGAGCATACCTTGTCTTAGCTTCCCCATGTTTCAAAGACCTGTTGTATTAAGCTATTGCAACAGGTATATATCCTGCTGTTGCACGCAAGTCTCATTTAAAACCTCCTTGTTACAGGTCCTGGAATCTGCTTGAAAGTTCTGTGTGCAAGAAGGTACCGCATGTGAGCAGAAGAGGTATTTCTCAGTTATCTGCATTGTTGCTATAAAGCCTTTATGCTTTTTAAGCTAAAATGGCTGAAATTGCATCTTGCTTGAAAGAGCTGTTGAATTGTCCTAAGTCGATGCAGTTTCTTCAACAAGTGTTCAAAAACTGCAGTCACAGTATGCAGGGAACAGGAGAAGTAATAACATGGTTTAATTTGTAGAACTATAACCATTTTTCAATATTATCCAAATTTTTTTGTGTGCTTGTTCACAGGAAGGAGAAAACTACCTGACAGTCAAGCATTTTATTTGTGTTTCCCTGCTATTAACAGCATTAAAATGCTGGTTTTGCTATTTTTACTTAGATCTAGATAGTCTCAATTTGAAGGAGATCTTAGATGTTGATATACTTGTCTCAGGATGACAACCAGATTCCATCAGTGTTCCCTTTGTTTAAAATAAGTTTTATAAAAAGTTGAACCTGAACTCACAGCTGTGTAAATACTATAGGTTCACTTTTTATGGTTTTGTAGTCCCAACACTGACTCTGAATTCCACATTACCGTTAACATAAAAT
>NW_008824035.1:7977402-8010021 GCF_000699105.1 Pygoscelis adeliae | reverse complement strand
GGTGGTTGCTTTGTTCGTGTTCAGCTTTAAGGTCTGCCGTGGTGCTCAAGAGCCGAGGTGGTCAAAGATATTTTTCAAAAATGTTTGCCATACTGTCTTTTAAAACTACTAGTGCTGCCATTTTGAAATTACAAATTCAGTTTTAAAAATATGTGGGATATAATACTTCATATCTTATTGTTACTTGCAATATTTACCATTACCAGTTGCAATAATAGGTACCTTTACTGAAATGCTGTGAAATGTTTAATTTATGAATTTGTTTTTGCACTTTGGAAAAACAAAGCATTGGACTTTTTATGGGAAGCTTTATGAATGTTTCATTTTGATTCAGAATACAGCTAAATTTGTTTCAATTGACTGTTCAGAAACTCCACTACAACGTTCTTATTTGAGAAGCATTCAGCCTATTTCTACCTTCATGGTAGCATGCAGTAGTCCCCAAGTATGGGGACGTAACAGCTTTTAAATGAATTTATTTATTGTAGTTCTATAAAGTATCATAGCAGCCTTCTAAAGGGTAAAATTGAAGTGTTGGTCACAGCAATGAAGTTGTAGGTATACAAAAAGATGACGGACAAAACCCTATGATGTGACTGTAATGTAAAGTTTAAGCTGATGCTTCCAGGACTTCAGATCAAATGCAGAAATAAGTGAAAAATGTTTTTGTTTAAAAACCACATTTTAAAATTAAACTATATTTTCTAATGATGAAGAATGTCAAATGGTTGTCACAACTTTGCAGTTCAGTATCATGTGACTTGTCCTGGCGTGGCTGACCTCCCAAGATGCTTCTACAAAGCAAAATATAAAGTGGATGGTCTCAAGACAGGGCCTTGATAAAGCTACTCCCATTTCAGGCTGCTGGAAGGGCTTGGCTCCGTTCCCGTGGGTAACAGACACTCTAAGCATGTGGATATCTGGCGTTGCTATTGCACTAGTCAGTGCTAGCTCAGCAACATAATATTCAAAGCAGTTTGAAGACAATGAATGGCATTGATGTTATGTACTCAAATGAAGTTCAGCAAATACTGAAAACAAAAGGGCAATTTAATCAGTTCAATTATTCATAAATCGGTTATTGATAGCGGCATTGATAAATGCGAACTTGACTAGACACAAGCCTGAGGATGTGGGAGTAATAAGAAGGTCCAAACACAGCCGTTGACCTTTCTCCCTCCCAGCCCGTGGCAGCAGCCAGCAGTCTTTCCTGTCTCGCTCTGTTCCTGCTGCTGTGGAGCAGGAAATCCTGGCTGCCCAGAGGCGAGGGTTAAAAGCCCTTCTGAAACATGAAGTGACACACATGCTCACCTAGCAAATACATAGCAGCTGGGTAAATACATGTAGAGATGAGGCCATAAAAGCTGGTCATTAAGGAAAGTAAATCTGGGTAATGTTAGAAAGCAAATGTAAGGAAGATGTGGGTGAGCTGAATGCTGCATGAAAATCTCAGGTTTAGAATGACACTTGCTGACAAGACCCAGGTATGATACTGACCACACTACGGGCTTAGAGCATAGTCCCAGGTATATTTGAAGTTTGGTCCTTGACTTGCTTAGGACAGAATTCTGGGTTTAGCCTAATTTGCTAGGAAAACAAAGCAAATGCAATCTCTCTGCTGCTTACCTGTGTTCCTTATTCTTCTCACCAAAACTTTTGAGTTTTGTGGACAGCTTCAGCCAAACTCCTCAAGTAAGATAGAAGTCTCAGTGTATTAAATTCTTGCAGGTTTTTGTGGAAAATACCAACCCTAATTTTGGCTGGCAAGAAAGATAAAAGCAGAAATGTCAGCTCAATCCTTGTTAATACCAGAGAATCCCATGTGGTAAAAACCCAAATGTTAGTTGGTGTACATCTGCTTCAGATGGTCAGTGTGCTCTGCCTTGTGGTTCTTCTTGGACCCTTAAAATACACAGATGAGTGGATCAGCCACAAGGCAAACTGGCCTTTTTACTACTGCTGCTTCTGGAAGTACAGGGCAACACTGTTCTTCCAGTCAATTTTTTTTTTAATTAAGATTTTCTGAATAAATGAAGGTTTTTTCTTTCTCTGTTCGTGCTTGTAACTATGTTATGCCCAAGTTCTCAGCTGTGCTCCGTCTTACAGGTCAGCGTGTTCTAGCGCAGAAACGTGAAGAACAGAAGCTGCTGGCTTCCGTGAGATGTTATTGGAGCTCAGTTGACATGTGCAGAAGTGCCTCAAATGGATTGTAGTTGGTGGCCTTCTCCTTAAGAGGTGAGATCCCTTTAAAGCATAGCATTAAAAATAGTCTGCAGGGAACAAGAACAAGGTGTGAAAAGGGGTTGGGGAGAGAGAAGGGGAAAGAGAAAAGATGTTGGAAGAAGACAGCAATAAGCTGGGTCTGTATGTGTGTTAACGAAGTTCTTGCTATTCTCCTGATGAAGAGTTGCTCTAGCTTTACAAGCATGGGGTCCTTCCATGTTGTTACCCAGCGTGTGGCTGAGGAAGCAGGGTTTGCTGTCTTAAATGGAGGAGATGAGTGACTGCTGCCAAAGGGGCAGTGGAGGAAGGCTTTTGAGAAGGCTTCTACTCCTGTGCAGTGCAAAGGTTAGTATCGCAACCTGGAACACAGAGGCTGTCCATCTGCAAAGCTTCAGCAGGCAGCACAGCCCATCAGCACGCTTAATAAAAACTTCTTTGTACAACTTTACCTGTCTGTTGCATGACTTATTGCTAATGAAATAGTGACCAGGAAGCAAAGAGAATTGCTAACAGGGAAAACAGAGCAAGGGCAGTGCAAGCCAGTGTCTTGCGTGTATGGCTAAATTACACTGAAATGAACATCTGGCAGCAACAGCCGGGCAGAAGGGACCTGGTTGCTACAGAGAAATGATAAATTTAGGACGGTAACAAATCTGCTGCCTCGGTTACAATTTAGTACTTTTTTAAGGCCGATGAGAGGAAATCACTATCTTTTCATTTGTAGAGCTGTGTGCTGCTCTGCAGACGTGAATAAAACATGACATTATTTCCTGTTCTTTTCAGTAGCTTGTGTAAGGCTCCCCTACATATCTGGGCTTGAGTAGTTGGCGTTCAGGTGTTTACAGCTGAGCAGTTGTGGGCTGGCCTGCTCAGCCATATTACAGTGCTTTGGGTCCTTCCGCCCGACCTCTATCACAGCATGATTTACATTACTAAAACCGAAATTATCCTTGTTGCTGTTGCAGAAAGGATAGGCTGATTATTATCTGCTCCTTCAAAAAAATGGTAGAAGAGCAAAAGTGTTGCTTTAGTTTTCTTTTCTTTTGTTTGTTGTAAAACCACATGCTGATACGCTACAGCTGCAGACCAGTCAGCACACAGCAAAGTTAAAACAGCTGTGAGTGGTAGGGTAGGGAACCTTGTGATGAATGATGCATTTGTAATGAGTTACACAATTGCAGAGACACTATAGCAATCATCAAGACCTTCAGCAGCCAGAGCACAAGTACTTTCCACTGAAGTTAGATGCAAATTCCCTTAACAGCAAGCTGAGCAGGTTTACAAACACAGGGACTAGTGTCTAGGAGTAATTGTGCTTGCATTCATTAACCTCTGCATGCAGAGCCATGTGTATGGTGCTGATGCTTAGCATCTTGAATCGTAACTGTGACGTTACACTTCTACTATGAGTCTGATTTGCTCATTGCTTGCAAATAAGCTCTTTAGAAACAAAATTGTTGCGTGCACTGACTTCACGGGAAGCTGGCTGGGGAACTGCATGCCGAGACAGCACAGGTTTGCTGATCTCCTGCCAGGCTGGACTGCGTGGGTGTTTAACACACAGAGAGCTTAGCTGTCTCACAAGGGCTGTTTTCATTCTCTGTGTTTGCAAACACCTGCCATTTTATTCCAGATAGACTTTTCTTGCTCTGGCTGCGTATATTCTGGTCCTGACTGAGGCAGCTTTGTCCTTCACATGGTTTCCAGCCCTGCCCAAGCAAATCTCACCTGCCTTTGCCATGTCACACGTGGGCACACACACCCCACCTGTCCTAGCAGCCACAGAGGGAAAGCTCTTGCCTCTGGGGAGGGAATATTTAAGCAAAGGACAAAGATGTCAGAAACCACTATCTGAGGACTGCGCCTTTGAAAGACGATGGTTGGCCCTTTCCCTGCTGCAAATGACTCAAGCTATTTCTCCCTCCTCCCCAACCATAATAATAAGTTTCAGCTGTGTTTTTGTGCCAGGTAAGGAGGAGATTGGTGCACCTGGTGGGAGGCAGGGGTCAGCCCTCACCTGGCCCCTCTCTTCCCCAGCCACAGCTTTTGTCTGCTCCTGTCCCGGGTGTGTGGTGAGGTGGGGCTGCAGCCCCCGGGGTGGGCACTTTCCACAGAGCAGTGCGGTTGACCAGGGCAGGCAGAGGCTGGCAGGACGCTCCCTGTTGAGGTAAGAGGATACGCTTGTGAGGACGCCGGTGATTTTATTGCCATCCTGGCTGCTTGCTGATAGTAACGTGAGGGCTTGGGGCAGATCACCGGTATGGGTCAAGGAGGGAGAAATCTGCAGTGGGGCTGCCCTTGGCTGGACAGGGTGTCCTGAGGGGAGGCCCTGTGGTCAAAGCGGCTTGGAGGTGACAGCAGAGCAGCAAAGGCTCCCCTCCCTGGGCCAAAATGAAGCTGCGTGAGGTGCCCCCTCAGAGACAGGCCCTTGGAGAGGGGCTGGGGGGAGCCCTTGCCCCAGGGCTGGGAGAGCCAGGTCTGCCCCAGGGAAATGGGGAGCTCAGGAGAAAACCCGAGCGTAGCTGTGCATAGTCCAGCTTCCTGAAGGTGTATCTGTGCACCCATGGGTACCTCTTGGCTTTTGCTTATGTTTCAGATGTGTTGAGGCAGGGTTTGAATGTGAGGCCTGTGAGTCCTGAATGACTTAAAGAGGCTGTTTCATTTCTGTGCAGTTATATTAGTTGCTTATGATAACTATTCTGCAAATGATGTTCTGCCCTTGTTTATAAGCAGCCAACCCACATGTATTCTACCTGACTTTGCTAATGGATCCATTTTTTGTATGTTGAATGAGCTTGAGGTTAACAACTGCTCAGCTGCGGAGCCAGGACAGTAATTGTTATTTGCCTTTGCGCTCTGAAATCACTTGGTGATTTTTAGAAGAAAGAAGAGAAGTATAATCCAAATTTTGATTGGTATGCTGAGGCTTCTGAAAGCAGGAGGATTCTGTGGTGCCACTTCGGGTCACTTGTGTATTACGGTCTCTGGGTTTGGCCTTTAAAACATCCCTCTTTTGTATGCTATTTCTGTTGACTTTGAAACATGTAACTGAAATGTTGATGCATGTGCTCACATTTTTGGATGTGAAGAATGGTTCCGTTTCAGTCTTCGCTGCTTTTTCAAAATACATATGAGAAAAAAGAATAAAACATTCCTATATAGTGGAAGCTACAATTGAATTTACTCTTAACCACTGTACTACAGTGACTTGGGTACAACCTGCCTGTAAAACTCCACAGCTGCTCTAGCTCTTTTCCTGTCGGAAGGCTGGCCATAGAATAAATTAAGAGTACAGTACTGAAACCAAGATGTGAAACTAAACTTTTATTAAAGTAAATCAGGTCCTGGACTTATTTTAAAAGAGTAAGGCAATAAAAGTGAACGTATAAAAAATTGCAATTTAAAATAATGTACATTCTTTTTATGTAATTTCTCTGTTTTCAATTTCACAGGTTGCATACCTGTGTTTTTCTAACTGCGACAGTGGCTTTTGTGTTTGATGCCCTTTGCTTTCAGGATGCCGTGGAGAAAGCAGGGGGAATGTAGTGGAAAAAGGAAACTGCAGAAAGCTCGTTACAGCTCCCCAGTTTGCTGCCGTCTGGCACCAGCACAGTGTAGGGCTGCCCAGAGGTCTCCTTATTTTGCCACAGGGGAGGAAGCCTCAGACCTCTGCCCTGCCGCGAGGTGCCCCGCGGCTCCCAGGGCTCCCCAGCCCTTGTGGGTAGGCAGCTGCCTGAGCTGCAGAGCCCCTGCTGCCGTCCTGTACATCGGTGGAGACCCGGGCCCCCTCCAGGTGCTCTGCACGTGGCAGAGGGGCAAGAGAGAGAAGGGACAACTGCACGGGCAAGGATGCTGTCTGTGGGCATCGGGGCTGTTTAACTATTAATTAACTATTATTATTTAACTAGTGAGGCTCAGTGTCCAGAGCATCATTTCTCTGTACTTCAACAGAAGTGGTAGCAGGAGTGAAACATTTGGATTATATTGAATTGCATTACCTGTTGAGATCATTGATGTGTATTGCTTGACTTCACTGAAGGTAAAATAGGCAGTTTTCCCTCTTGCTTCAGGATCTGCTGGAGTAAGGAGGGAGAACCCTTTTTTCCTTTCTGGATTCTTCTGAATGAATTATCTTTGCATTGAAGAAACTGTAATTCTTGTAAAAGAGCATTTTCCAGTATGCTCTGTGAGGAAGGCTGGAGGAGGACAGGGAGGAGCAGGTGTGTAAGTGGGTGAGGTGCATCTCATACCCAAAAGGGATGTTGTGTTTGCCATGGATGCAAAAGAAAGAGTCACCCGAGTAGAACAGAAAAATGACTTTAGAAGAAGTATTTAGCTCTGCTTGCGTAGTTTGGTCATTCTCTCTCTCCACCCCATTTGTTTGCAGAACTGTGGTCTCAGTCCTGCGACTACCAAGTCCCTTCAATTACCATTGATTTTGAAGACGCACTAATTGTAATGGATCAAGCCTACATCTCATGGTCAGTCCAAAATGCTGCACTGCATTTATAGTGGTGCCATCCACAGGTGGCTGGCAAGGTTAGTCACCTCTTCCATAGGTACTATAATTGCTTTCAAGCACAAAAATCAATTTTTCACCTGTTTGCAACTGAAAATTGCCCTATGAGTGTTGGCTAGAAAAGACTGCGGGTGCAATACATTTTAAGGCATCGGGACAGGTTTGCTCAGTGTGGATATAATACTGCATTCTTCTTCCGAGTTTCTTATGCAAGTTATATCAGCAGAAACAATTTCTGTGCTTCTGGTGGCGGCTTTCTTTTTTGGATGATAGGGTGTCATGGTTTAACCTCAGTTGGCAACTGAGCACCACGCAGCCGCTCGCTCACTCCCCCCACAGTGGGATGGGGGAGAGAATTGGAAGGGTAAAAGTGAGAAAACTCGTGGGTTGAGATAAAGACAGTTTAATAGGTAAAGCAAAAGCCGCGCACGCAAGCAAAGCAAAACAAGGAATTCATTCACTGCTTCCCATCGGCAGGCAGGTGTTCAGCCATCTCCAGGAAAGCAGGGCTCCCTCACGCTTAACGGTTACTTGGGAAGACAAACGCCATCACTCCAAACGTCCCCCCTTCCTTCTTCTTCCCCCAGCTTTATACGCTGAGCATGACGTCATATGGTGTGGAATGTCCCTTTGGCCAGTTTGGGTCAGCTGTCCTGGCTGTGCCCCCTCCCAGCTTCTTGTGCACCTCCAGCCTTCTCAGTCGGTAGAGCAGGAGAAACTGAAAAGTCCTTGACTAGTGTAAGCACGACCTAGCAACAACTAAAACATTGGTGTGTTATCAACATTGTTCTCACCCTAAATCCAAAACACAGCACTGTACCAGCTACTAGGAAGGAAATTAACTCTATCCCTGCCGAAACCAGGACATAGGGACATTAACTGGGTCTACACTGGCAAAGTTGTGCAGATGTTTTCATGCAGGACAACATTTTCCTCTATCGTTGGTTCTCCTGGCATTTGATAAATTCAAAGAAAACAATTTATCTGTTTCGTCCAGTTTATAAAGCTGGAGGGAAATGGTTTAGGTTATTTCAGCTGGACAAAAGATGAGATTTATAGTGAAGCATCCTTAGTCAGAGCTGTCCACTCTGAAGCACTCAAGATTCATCAGCTGGAAAAAGAACCTACAGCAGACCTGTGCTCGTGCTTCCCGATACTCCCAGTGTAGACCCTTCTGTCCTCAAATCTGGGGTAAACTGCGTACTTAGTGGTGGTCTTAATTCACATCAAGGTAGTCTACGTGGAGAATTAATACAGATTAGCTACAGTAATGCAACTATTGTGTTGCTAATTCATTCTCTAGTTTACTAGACACAGTTAATGTCTCCATGTGGATAAAATGCTAAATTATCTATCCTGGAGCTATTGTTTCTCAAAAATTGCACAGTCGAACACTAGCCTGCAAAGCTGATGTTCCCCTCTGGCATTCGGGAATGGGCAAGGCTATTATTTTGACAACAGGATCCCATTCTTGCCTGCCCCATTACTGCTGCCCTCAGGCCCTTCCTCTTTGGGATGGGAGAGATGCAAAGGATGCGTCTGCTGCAATGCTGGGGCAGAACAGAGGGGGCTAAAGTTCTTGTGGTTTCTCTGCTGTTACCAGCGTATTGCCATCTGGAAATCACTGAGGGAGCCTGTTAATTCAATTTTATTACTGTATATTTTACAGACTGTCAGAGAAGCCCAGGGCTTTGGGACAGGTCTCCGTTTTAGTTTAGTCTAAATCAAAATAAATAATAAAATCCTCATGAAGATGTACAGGCACTGTGAGATACGTATCCAACCTGACATGATGAAAAAATAAACTAATGATGTTTTATAGGCTCATGAAAAAAAATTTACTTACCTCATATGACTGTGCCAATAAAGTTTTAAACAGATTAAAAGCGAAGACAGATGCCAATGTTCATACCAATCACTTTGCATATGAAAAAAACAAAGAAGGAAACACAATTATCCAAAATTTAAGCTCGCCAAATCCGATTTAAATGCATTAATGTCTGGTGCCACATGTACTTCTAAGACCAAGCAAGTTTTGCTATAGATTTGGCAATCCCCTTGAGATACTTGAAGAAAAATGGTACAAATGTATATTGGGTAAGATTTTGGATCAGAATATGAAGTTTAGGAATGCAACTAAGCTTGAAATTAGGCTACTTCAGTCTGTGCAGTTATGATTCTGAAGATACATCTGATATACCAGTGGCTGTTAGAGTAAGGTTTTGTTCACCAAAAAGACAGGGCACTTGCAAAGTAAGCATGTGAACCCAGCTGAATGGAGCTGAATGCTGTGGTGAGTACGGGTATGTTTAAGTGTTCGAGTGTTTTAAGTGTTTTCCCAGGAAGTATAAATGCCTAGGAAAATTGGAAGACACAAACAAATCCTTTACCTAGCACAGTATTCATAAAGTCCACGCTGCATTCCAGAAACAACTAGTTTTGGTTGTATACGTGTTTCTTAGACAGGAATTATTTTTGGCACAGAGCTGCACTTCTGCTGTGATTTGCATCCCCTGCTAAAAAAAGGCAGATTGGTAGCTCTAACGTTAGGAAACTTTGGAATCAAAATTTACCGCATGGGTAGCTTCATAATGAAAACACCCAAGTTTCGTCTATAAAGCAGCTGCCAACCCAGCCCCAGTGAATGTAGTGAGGAGGCTGGTGAGGGCTCAGCTTGGCGAAGCATGGCAGAGTTCAGGCATGTGTGCAGACATACACATGTGAGCACAAAATGGAGCATTTGGTAGATAGTACCAAGGAGGGGAAGTTTTTTTTTCAAGGATGGAACAGTTCACAAGAAAGATGGAGATAAAAATGACCAATTCAACACATTTGTGGTACTGACTACCATACAAGCACGTATCTTGCCTTGCTGTGTATCAGCATTATTAGCCTTTCTGCCATAGACTACACCAAATAACTAATGAATTTCCATATGGCAACAATTCTCAATGGCTCTGAGAAAGGACCCCTGGCGCTCCGCCACATCCTTGCTGAGGACTTGCAAAGTCCTGCAGTCGTGTAGCACTGGCTACGCTCTTTTTTTCCTGGATGACAAACTGATGGTGCATTAAGCGACCGTTTTAAAATGTTTACTATTTTTCTTGAACTTGGTCTCCCACAGAAGTGAATACATGATGTACAAATCAAAATTGGGAGAGAATGTGGTCTGGGCATCATGAACGAGCCCAGACAACTGCTTCAGGAGGGGCTGGGATTTACAATAAGACAGTGGTGATCTTAATACCACTGAGAAACATATGACATACAGACCTGGAGCTGAACTTGAACTTTGAATAAGCTAAGCTTCTCTTAGCAGTGGACTTGGGAGCAAGCATATCTCAGCTCTCCAGATCTTCTCTGGATCTTAGTTCTGGCTGGGAAAGACCCCTCTATCTGATTTGTATCTGGGATGAGTTTTTCATAAGTCAATACATTTCTGAGAAGGATCTTTTTTTTTTTTTTTTCCCCTAACTTGTTTATTTTAATTCAGACCTGCAAACTAGCTTGTAAAACAATGTGCAAAAATTGCCTAACGTATTCCTGGGAGATCTGTAGTTGGCTTTTATTTTTTTAAATCAGATTTCAAAATATCTGAGCAGCCATAAGTGTGATCAAGATTAACTGCTCTGCAAGACGACTGCTTTCAGAGAAGAGTGCTGACCAGAGCTCAGCAAGAACAAAAGGTGTGAGCTCTGTTAGGTGATACAAATATATTGTGAAAAGACTGGCAATGCTTATGATCTTACCTCTATTTTTTTTTTTATGTCTTTCCTTCCCTTAAAAAAAACAAACAAAACCAAAACACAACCAACCCCACCCCCCCCCAAAAAAAAAGAAAAAAAGATGTAAACCAGAAGCGCAACAGGATACATTGGCCTATGTCAAATCAATGCAGTAAGCAGTGACTGGAGCAGAGGCCTGCCTGGTGGGCTCTGGGTCAGGCCTATCAATCAATACCATGGGTGTTCAGGGTGGCATATGAGCCTCTTGGTCCCTCCCCTCCTTCACATGCATGTATCATTATTTTCAAATTGGCCACCCTGGACTAAAGTGGATGTTTCTGGCCCCTTTTCCAGGCATGCCCATTACTGGAAGTGCTATGTGACTGTGCAGTTTGGTCTGTTTCCTTCCTGAGCCACTTTCAGAAAGACTCCAACCTTTTTATCCTTTGGAGCTACAGTTAAAGCTGTCTACACGCTCACTGGCAGAGTGAGCAACCCCATTTCCTAGCACTTGAGCTTAGCACTCACTGACCGATAAAGCTGCCGCTGCCTCCTACCAGCCATGCTGGAATGACATACTGGACAATGGAGTGTCTCTCTCCTCTGTCTTCTCCAGCGCTGGTCAAAAGCAGTCTGAAAATACAGTAAATCTTTATTTAACTCTAGATCAAAGATCACCTTAAGACTGCGAAAAAAGTTAACTCTCACTTTGAAGCCAGGTCGTGCAGCTTTGAATGCTAAGAAGGAAGATGTTGAAAAACAAATGGATGATGGAGTATTTACTTAGAGTTGCTGGACTTCTCCTCTGTTCTTAAAAAGCATTTGCTGTTACCACCATGCAGCAGCCAAAGATCAGTCTGATGTTATTATTTCAGTTTTCTGAAATGAGTTTAAGGTGCTTAAGATTAACACAAAAATTTTAATCACAACTAGCAAGCTGCTGCTTTTTTTTTTTTATTTGAGTTAAATGCCTTTCAAAGTCCTTGTCTTCATTTTCCCATTGCTTGCATACTATACAGCAATCATAACATCTCATAGGAAAAACTGAGCAACCTGATCGCTACTTATGTCAGCGTACCCTAGAAAAGTACCAGCTGGGGTTGGCAAGCTTCTTCCATCAGTTCTTTTACAGTGTCTGTCATGATCTGGAGGAACCTTGGTTAGAGAAGGAGGAGGAAGATTCCCAGTTCCTTTAACCTTTGGGCTTTCTGGAGGCATAACAACAGGAGTATTTATTACTGCTGTTCGTTTTTAATGGCCTTACTAAAGACCAGCAACTCCTCAAATGTTTGGTGGGCCCCTAGCCCAGCCATGAGTAATGAACTGTCTGTGACAAACTCTGATGTGAATTCAGCACACACAGGGCAGTTCACTATAAACATGAATTCACTGGCTTCCCTTTTGACAGTTATCTTTATCTCTCCTGTGGATTGAGCCAAAGGATCTGCTCCAAAGATCCCAAACTCTAAGACATTCAAAGTCTCTGTACAAACACTGCAGTTCAGGTCCATCTCTTAATCACAGCTGGCCTAGGCAAGAATTAGAGGTGCAACCACAAGGTGCAAGGCTGCAACATCAGAAAGAATCCTTCTCTTAGAAAACACCTGGGAAAAAGTTTCAGTTGAAAAGAAGAACTAGCCCGTTGGGTTGCCCCCTCTCCCTGTGCCAGGTGACATAGGACGTCACCTCTATTGATGAGTCCTTCAGTTTCGCCGTAGTCGCTTCTAGGTTTGTTCTCCCAGTCTCTCCCCATACTGCGGTCCACTGCCAACAAGGCACGCAGCCCCAGGAGATTTCCTCTCATGGGAAATTGCCCTTCCCATACAAAAGCACAGGTCCCAGTTGGGCAGCTGTGCTAATAATTGGCTCTGAAACAAGGACTATCCATCAGTTTTTCCAGACTGACCCTTCCAAAGTTTCAGGATGCCTTCCTCGCTTCATGTTACATCCCCTTTTTTTTCCCAAAATAATTGAGTCTGATTTCTATTAGCTACTCTGATTTACCTTTTGGTGGTTTGTTGAGCTTATCTTGGGTTTTGTATTGTTTTATATGAAAATATAATTCTTTCTGTGGGTGCTGGGTTACAGTTATGAGGTGTTAATGGGCCCTGGCAGAGCAATCATGCGTCCTGGAGCATGTTAGGATTTGCTTTGGGCCTTTTTTTCATTCTCTCTACACTACAGTTTGAATATGTGTTCGTTTGCTATTTGGCTTTACCTCTGTCCCATCGTTTTTGCTGGCTTTTGTTTCTGTTCTGCCAGGCTGAGAAGTTCAGCGGGATTTCTGCTGTGCAGAAATATGGCCATGTGGAGTCCTGAAGCAGCGTTGCTGGTAGTTTGCTGATAAATTTTGTGTTTTACCAGGGAATGGGCAGAATTGCTCTGGTCCTAACTGTTGCATATTTGAATTTGTTAATGCAAATAGATTTTACTGTTTCTTTGTTCCTTCTCGGGATTCCTCTGTTTCTGTTCATTGTAAGCATTTGCTCAAAAATTAACATGCTTGGGCTGTCCGTACATTCGTACTTTGTTCTGATCTGTATTGTAACTTTCTGTGATCTATGGCCCCAGGCACAAGGAGCTGGCAAGGAAGTGCCTGAAATTGTGGTTTGGCTACAAATACCTGCTTTAGAGTCCCGTTCCTCTATTAATCTGCATGACAGACAATAGGCCAGATCGGTGCAACTTCACCGGGCTTTGATTCAGTGACCCAAAATTTATGCCAGATGAGAATCTGGCCCAATGTCTTATTTATAACTGAGATAAAATTTGCAGAGAGAGGTAATATCCTTTATTAGATTCCCTTGATTTATTTGAGGCGGGGGGGGGAACAGAGAAGTTTTTGGGTATGCAAGTCCCTTTTCAGGGAGAAATATCTTTGTGAGGATGCCACAGAAATTCTTATTGCAGCCTATCGGCAGCAGAAAGACTTTCAGAAAAGATGTGCATGAAAAAAAAGTATGAATAATGATGAAGCACTGAGCTTTCTCTCCTGGGTCCTGCACTCTTCCCTGCACTGAGCCCTCCCCTTTTGTCTTACCTGGGGAAAAGAAGACTTGTGTTCATCTCTCCCCAGATCTGACAGTCTCCCGTGCAGCTGTCACATGTCCAGCACTGCTATTTGCACCTCACAAGTAATGGGATGCAATTAGCAAATGTGAATTTGGATGTACCCTCAGAACTATTATCTTATGACCTCTTCAAATGGGACTTGAGAAGATGACAAAGACGGTTTGAATGAGTGGGCAGTGCTGGGTCCCCTCTCCGTGGGCCTGGGTTCAGTGGTGGTGGCACCACAGAGAGCTTTCCCTGATGGCACGGTGAGGTCAGGGCTGCTGTCTGTTTTCTCCAGACAGACAGAGCTGCCAGGTCAGCATGTGTGAACACCAGGTGTAGGTGTGTGATTTTGGCTGTGGGTACAACCACCGTGACAGACCCCCACAAAGCAGAGATGGCAACACCGCCTTTCAACGTTTGCATACACCGGGTGCTCAGAGTCCCATGTATAAAGCAGGACTTTCATAAACCTCCTCGAGCAAGGAAACCGTTTCCTCAGTTCCCCTAAGAGCAAGAGAAACCAATGCCTTGCCTGGGATCCCCATCGGCCACTGCCAGCAGGTGTCCCAGCCGTGCCTGGGCCAGGGCCCGGCTCTACTGAAGATTTACCATTCGGTCCGTCAGCATGAACACATCCCACCTTCTTCTTCATGCTTTCTGACACCCTGGAGGGGTTTGCTGCAGAGACCATGTTTAGATGTGTTCTTCGAATTGGCTGAGAGTGTAATAGGTGAAATGATGGAGGGAGCTCAGACTTAAACGTGGGGGGTACAGGGTATAACAGAAGGAATAAATCTTTGTCCCCCCTTCCCAGCCAGATGCACCATAAGCCTGACAGACTTATGATTTTATACAGAGAGCAACATATGCTACAGTTTTTATTTCTCTAACCATTAATCAAAAGGTATTTTGTATAAACAACATAATTGCCAGCTCTGGCCAGCATGGGTGGGCTGACAGAAAGGCTTTGCAGTTCTCTACAGCACAGATAAGCTTTGCCAGACACTAGCCCTGGTAGCCAGCAGCAGCTGTAAGGACCATACGCCAGCGCGGGTGGGTGTGCGGGACTGCAGACCGGGCTCCAGCCTCAGCGCTGGCAGGGGCAGGCAAAGCTGCGTTTTCTGCTAGACCAGCCTAACGCTGCTAGGACTGAGAATATTAGTGTTTCAGCAGCAGAGACAAACCCTCTTGCATCTGTCTGGGTTTGTCTTCTTCATGCATTATAGCCTAGGCTATGTCTGCTCATTTTGTTGTGATACCAAACGTGTGATTTTTCTTTTCTTAGTTGTGGCCAAAGAATGTAAAACTGCAGACAAGACAGCTTAGTATGCATTAGCAGGTGACTTCTTGCCCACAACCCAAACTACAGCTGGAAACTAGAAATACTAAGAGGACTTAGTGGTGGAGGGGGCCGGGGGGTGACGGAAGCCGAGAGCTGGGTGTGGAGGTGGGTGCGATGTTTGGACAGCAGGGCACCTGCTGGCAGCACGCAGGGAGGGAAGTGCTGGGCTGGAAGCCCTTTCATGGGTTTTTTGAAAAGCAAGCCTCAGGTCCTTTCCACCTTGTGTGAGTCTGGGAGAGGAATGGCCGCGCCGCTGCACAGATGCTTGAGCACCTTTCTCTGGAGGGCAGGGAGCTTTTGGGCTCTGCAAGGGTGCCTGCTGTGAGCAGATGGTGCTTGGACAGCTTCTGGTGAGCCGTCAGGAGAGGACAGCAAAGCTTCATGGCATCAGAATTATTTCTTGAAAGGAAAACACTTTATTGTCCGGTTTTATGCTGCTATTTGGCACGGTGGTCATTTATCTCAAAGGACTGTTTCCAGGCTACTGATGCCAGGTGATGTGAAGCTGCAGCCAGGCCAGGACTCTGGTGCCAAGGTGATTTTGACTAGCAGCCAGTGTGAGCAAGAAGTGCCAGGATGATAATAAAATGCTGCTTCTGAAGGCACTTTCAGGAATTAGCAATCTATTTTAATTTTAAGAAATCTGACAGTTTTGTGAGGGTCATTTCTAAAGGTCTGGGATAGATCTACCAAAGAGCAAATGCTCTGATTCTCTTCTCCCAGAAATTTTCTTTGAGGAATTTAAAATACCAGACTTACTGTAGGATTAATGCACAGATGGCACCAGAAACTAACATCCGTATTACAGTGACAAAAATCATGCACCTTTGTTATTGTTATCTTCATCTATTGGGAAGGATCCTATCAACTACAGATTATCTCTCGACTCCTGTAGTTACCAAAAGCCTGTCAGTGGCAAACAAGGCTAATGTGAGGTGTGAAACACGCCACTGGGTCAGCAACCCTCCCCCTGCCTAATTCCAGCTGTTATACGGCATTAGTCTGTTTTGGGAGTGGTGGTTCTGCTACATTTAATTTCCCTAGAAATCATCATAAAAGCAGGGGACCAAGGAAAATGAATTCAGCTGTAGAAATTGCTCCAACACAGTTGCTCTTGCAGGTTTTCTGCTTAACTTGGGCAGCTTTGAAGGGTTACAGAAAACTTAAAAGTATACTGAGAGAGATCAGGCCAAGTAGCAAATTTCAGAGCCAAATCTTGATGCCCAAAAACTTGAGGAGATTTTAGATCGGAGTTTTGATTTAGCCGGTTCTAGAAGTAAATTCCTTTCTTCAAAACTGGTGCTGGAGCCAGGCTTGCATTCCTCACCATCTCAAAATTTAGTGCTGGTTACTTTGTGGGGAAAGCAGATTTATATTTTGCTGGTCTTGAAGTGACTGATTTGCTGAATGTCAGATGATAGAATTTGCTATAACAAATTGTTGGATCGATGATCTAATGCACAAGTATGATGTTACTGACAACATGTGATGATTCAAAGGCAACAAACATATTTTGCTGTGCCATCTCTTAGGAGAATAATTTCTTCCTGACACTGCTAGTGATCATCTTACACCATGAAGCATGAGATTTGATTACCAATACATTAGCATGCATAACTACAAAGGTTGTTATTTTTAATGGAGTGGACAGCATGTCTCATGAGAGGTATAAACACATCGTGTGCGTTTGAAATGTGATTGTTGTGATTTGGCTGATTCTAATACAGAAGGCTTTGCACAATTAGATTAGCTGATGAAAATACAGCATTGCTCAACAAATCAGCAGGATTCGTAGTTAGCATTTTTCATGAAGTCTCTGTAAGGCAGTTATTTTTCTCCTCAGTAATATGTCTATCATGAGTAGCAGCAATTTCTGCTGGGAATGCCAGTGTTGGGAACAGCAGCATGAAGTTGGAGGTACCAGAAGTGTCAGTTTTGTATGTCTTGAAAGCGAGACTTGCAATGACAGGGCACTATGATTTGGAGTGACCCATCAATTAAGTAAATGAATTTTCCATCACCCTTTTGTCCCTCTCTTCTGTGGTGGCAATTCTGGCCAACTACCTTGCAAGTCAGAAGGACTGATCTTCCATGAACATCTTCTCATGCTATTTACAAACACTCCTTCAAAAGCCAACATGAACTGACTTCAATTTTTGATGCATAGGTGTTTCAGAAGTAGCAACATACTAAAATCTCACACACTGCCCTCAGGAATTTTCTGGTTGTGTGTATATATTGTACAAATGCTCTGTCTCAAATTAAACAACCAGATTTACTCTGAGCTCAAAGGCTGCACAACAAGTAAACTTCCTCTGGTTGTTTTTAATTTGATTCTGAAGTCTCATATGATATAAAAGAGCTAAAATAACTTCAGAATGGGCTATTAGCACAAGCTAAACCTATTTTTTTCATACTGTTTATGCAACTAGATTATGAACGATTTCAGAGCGCAGACTGTGTTGGATTTGCTGCTGAACTGTACTCTCTACACAGGATGACAGTAAAGGTGAGGACTTGTGTCACCTTTGGCCCCATACCTGGTTCTGTTGTTTGACTTCCCAGAGCAATCAATTTGAGGCTATTTACGGCCTGAGTGCTGGCTTTACACCCTATTTGGTGTGCCCTGCACATAAAGCATGTACACTGCATCAGAACATGCTTTCGTGATTAGACTTTGTATTTTCGCAGTGGATTGTTTCTCTGAAGCATCTGTTCCTGCTACAGGATGGGTGTTTTTTCCTCTTGCCCGATATCAGCATTGAAAACTTGGTATAAGGCTATATAGGGTGTATATATAGGGCTATATAGAGTACACAGTCTCGGTATAGGACTATGCTTGGACAGATACGTGATTAAATTTTGCCCTCCCCTTACTTCAAGATACAATGAACTTTTAAATGATGGCAAATATTTGACTTATTCTGTGAAAGCTGATGAATGCATATCACAGACAGAAAACAGAGGAAAACTAAGTTCTTGTTAACACTGATGCTTCAAAAACTGGGCACCCTTCTTCTTGGCAATGTTTTCTCTTTAAAATGAACTTTTGAGTTTCTAAACGGCATTTTAAACTAACAGACAAGTCCAAAGAATATAGGGAGACCTCAGCCACTAAAAAAAATTCTCCTGCTAAAGATAATGTTCTCATCAATCTCAACATAAGGTAAAATCCTTTAGCATTTGGGTTAGTTCCAAGCCCAGAGGGATGTATTTCTCTTTCAGCTCTTCTCAGACAAATGATCCAAACAGGAAAATCCTACATAGTCCTCTCTTGTCCACTCTGATTTCAGCCATGACCTTAAAGCCGGCCACGGTTACTGCGACTCACGGCACCCTTCTCATGCCCCTCTTCTGCCTGGCCTGTCCCCAAAAGCTTGAAACACCTGAATAAGGAATACAGATTAATAGAGTTGAATAAAGTCGTTTAAAAAAAAAAAAAAATCACCCTCGTGCTTGGTCTTATCACTGGACTACGTAGCTAGGAAGGAAGCTGTTGGTCCACAGCTCAACCCTCTTCAGCTCCTTTTCAGAGTTGAATGTGTGTGGGTCTGACTCTGCTCTCCACCAACAGAGATTTTGGACCTTCAGTTTCTGTGAAACTAAATAGAAGTAACAAGCTGCCTTAAATATTTATGTAGTTTTAATGGGCAGTTTTTTTCTCTCTTCCCCCCTGGTCCCCCTTCTTTTTTGATGGCTTTCTCGTTTAGTGCTTTTTGGATCCAGTCCCTGCATTTATAGATCCCAGGGGAATATTTTACCCACGTGTCTGCCTACCCACCCCATCTTTTGATTTTTACAGAGACCCATAGCTGTGACTGCATTTACAGTGTGGCAAAATGGAATTTAAAAACAAATTGAATCACACCTTGTGGCCACCACAACTCAATCCAAATGCTGCAAGTAGGAGGACTTTAAGTTATTATGCAGAAACCCTTATTTTCTTCATATATGCAGACCAAATGTTCTGTGTCTGTTTCACCTTTTCTTCATTTCACCTTATTTGAAGTTAGAGTGACAATGGATATAGAGCATGCCTGTCTGCCTACGTCTGGCAGGATTTTGTTCATCCATGAATTCATATTGCTTTTTTAATATTGTTGATAAGTGATAGCTTTATTTCTAGACCATCTAGGGGATACAGAAGATGCATTAAGCCTTACACGGTATAATCAACGCAGTGGCTGAGCTCACATTCATATGAATTTACCAATAAACTAATGTTGCCAGATGTATGCAGAGAATCAGGAAAAGCCGAAATTTAAGATGTCTTGTAACCAGATTTGTCCTCCAGACTGGATGTTGAGATCAGGTATTTATTTGTTATCTAAAGTAGGTGAGAAGTAAGGTAAGTGGTGTTAAGATGCATTACTTACAATGCCATTCTGGACACTTTTTTTAGTGGCTTTTTAGTGGGCAGTGGGTTGCCCATTCAAGGACCCTGTGTTTTACTCTTGAAAGGAGACTTGTGTGCTTCTGGACCACCAAAGCAATATTGGATGGCAATTATTCTCTCCTGGATAGAAGTACTATTGAGAGCGTGCTAATATGAATCATCTTGCCCCGTGTTATCACTCAAACCTTTCCAGTTCACAGCAATAAACATACTCATACTTACTATGGCAACACTAACAACCACAGGGGAAAAATAGCCTTTTGTGCCGGGGCATAGTTTTATAAGCAACATGCCTCTCTGCCTACATCCATGTGGTTTAGTGTTTCGGACTGTTTAATTAACCACTCTTCTGACAGCTTCTCAGCTTAATAACGGGTAAGGCTACAGCTGCAGTAGGTGTCTCTTAAATTCTCCCTGATGCAAAAAAATCACGCAGCTCTTCTGCTGTCTCCTTACTATGAAATGCTGGTTCTAATCACCGGTAAACCAGCTGATTTGCTAAAAGAATTTCTAGTTATTTATTTTTATGTCTTTCATTATTGGCTACTCATAATCACTCTCAGCCTTCCAAACTTTCATGCCCTGACATTTCGTTTGTTCTAGTTCATATTCCCTTTCTATTGGCTTCAGTTGGGCTGGGTTTTCATTTTTTTAAAGGCACCTGTTTGGCTTGAACAATATCTTGCCGTTTAACCATTTTATTGCTGGCCCCCATACTTTCCTACCTCCTTCCCCCCACGCACACCTCTTTTCTGTGCTCTCCATGATTACGTTCAAGTTTCTTAAATAGCTTCCATGCTGAGTCTAAAGATTTTAATTTCCTTGCTTTTGAATTTAAAGTCTTTCTAATAGCTACCGCACTTAAACACAAAGTTTCCCTTCCATGGTGCCCTTTGACACAATGAGGTCCTCCCTGGGATGCCGTGTTACAGCGTGGCCTCAGCTGCAAGGGCCAGGTCCTCCCTGACCACCTCCTGGTCACCTCTGTCATCTCTCCCCTCTGCTCCAGCCTGGCCAGGGCTCGGATTCATGAACCTGGTGGAAAACTGCCCTGGGAAGAAAACAAAAAGGAGTTTTCTGCCGGTCTTGGTGGAAGGCACAAACAGCTCCTGAGCTCCAGCACCTGGTGCGGGACTTGAATTAGCTCAGCGTTTCTTGCCTGACTCCTTGGCCAGGGCTGGACTCAGTTTCAGGTCCTGCCATGCTCGCATGGTACTAGAAGATGGATGAAAAGGTGTGGGACCATCTGATGTAATTGGGAGTAGGATGAAATCTGTTTACCCCAAATCTTTATTCCTCCGTAGGAGTGGTGGTTTGCCTGCTGGTTTGAGGACAACTGGAAGGTCTTGGCATTGGGAATTCTGTGAGAAACTCTGAGCTGGCAGAAGCGACTTCAAGCCTGTCTGCAGGGATCTCGCTGCTAATTACCCGTGCCATACTCAGACCATAATGCGATTTTAGGGGGGGGGACAGCAAGCCAGTTGTGAGGATGGCTCCGACTAATAAAATCATAAGAGCTCTCTATAGATTTGCAGGCAGACTAATTTGGATCAGAAGATCCGGAAACAACAGGAATCAGTGACATGAGCTGGCTTTTTGTATTAATTTTCCCTTTCCATCAGTGTTCTCTTATTTTTCTTACTGCTAGACTGTAAGTGATTACCCTCCAGGGAAAAGCCAAGTGTGTATTTTAAATTTCCTTTTGTATTACTCTCACACTCCAGTTTGTTTTTTCTCTGGGTTGGGATTATGCTCCCATTAGGCTAAAATAAACTACCTCTAAATCAAAATAACTGGGTACCTGGCAGTTTGCACCAATAACATCCTGAAACCTGATTTTGCAGAGTTTGTTTATACCATACAAACATGCAATACTAGCACTGTACTCTGCCTGTGCTGACCCTTTGTGCCCGTTGGGCAGCTGCCTCTCTGGGTTCAGGCTGCCCATAGTACATAGGCTGCTGGGGGCAAGAGAGACAAATTTTCTCAGCACGTGCCTCGTGCACTGTCCCTTCTCCCTTCACGTGCATCCCTCAGGTGAGCTCAACATGGCAGAGGCTCTTTCCAATCATATAACTAGCGGCACGAAGACTCACTTGTTGATATTTGGGGCAAACGGGGAAACCTGCCTTATTGCTTCGGAGTAGGCATTTCTGTTTTGTCACCAGGCTTGGTGACTCCACCTGGCCCCAACTCAGGAATGAAATGGGAGTGGTGACACCTGAGGAGTGGATAACTAGTGTTGGGAGCAACTGTTCTGGAGGGAAAAGCTGTGGGTGGATTTTGTAGTTGTCCAAAATTAACTGAGTCATGCGGGTGGGTAAGTAAGAGATCGGGTGGGGTTGCCTAGGTCTGTTGTGGTGCTGATGTGCTGCAGGCTTTGGCTGATCTTCACTGGTGTCGAAGAAGTCAATGGGGACTAACAGACTCTGAAAAGCCACTTCGGAGTATGTGCATCCATATGAAAGGTATTAAGCTGCTTCTTTCAAGCTAGGATGCCTTCATTTTGCACGTTGCTGGTGTTTAGTGAATAGCAGGAACCAATACTTGGAGGTAGAACATGTGAAAGTAATGTGGTGGAAGGAGGACACCAGCTTCTCCTACCCAAAACACCCAGAGACTTTCGGTGGAAAAGGAGAAGCCATTCTTTAAGTTTAGTGGCATAACTCCAGGAAATTTGGAAACTTGTAAACTTGGGAGTGTGGTGGTAAAATCTAACCAAAGATTTCAAGGTATAAATTCCTCAGGATTTAAGGCAGTTCTTTTCTAGAGTTCAGGTCTTTCCTATTGAGGACTGAAAGACAAAACCAGAAATCTGAACTTTGCAGAACTGAACCCAAATTGTGCAGTTCCATCTCGGCTCTGTTTTCCTTCTCTCTGCATTGTTACCTTGAAACTATCAAGCTCTATTTTTAGTTATTAACTTATTTTTTGCCATTCTCTAGTGCCAGAGCACAAGTTTTCAGCCTCAAACAAATTTTTATAATCAGGTTCCAAAACTCTTAAACAAGCTATTTTATTGAATGTACTGTTAGGCCTTTGACTGGGGCTGTGCTAGCAGGGGCTGCAATAATACCTAACAGCACTACGAGTGCTGTGGCTGCTCTCTATTACCACCCAAAGGAAATCCAGAGTGCAGGAGAAGAGAACTTTAGCAAGTGAAGATTTCCCCATGGCCAATGGGACTGTGCTTGCTAGAAGGGTCTCTTGACCATTCTTACAAGATAAGACACGGGAAATAAATCATAGTTATTTGTAATGACTCTTTATCTTTGCAGCAAAGCTATGGCCAGTCAGGACTGGTAATGAGTTTAGGTGACTCCCTAGTTTTGTTACATTCCTATGCCTGGAGAGTTTATTTAATTGAACCGCTGCGTTTTTATTACTAAACTTTCCAGGCTTCAACATAATATAAGGCAGTGCATGGGCAGAGGTGTGCTAGGAGAGCAGCTTTAATTGTTTCAGATTCCCACACGCTATCCCTCCTCCTCCACCACCGCTGTCTCTCCAGAGGTGCCTCTGGGTCGAAGTTGAATTGAAAAGTCATTTAACGTAAATACTTTAACATGCCTTAGTCCCACAGGCAGTGGGCAAGGTACCAAACTTCCAGGCATTTTAAGAACAGCCTGAGGACGGCGTGCCAGAGCAACGTCGCTGCTGGCTGCAATCACGGCTTGCATGCTTTTCTTCACCAACACTGTAATTCCTGCTATACTTTAAACAAGAACAGACACTGTCCTCTAGGTTTCTCTCCATAAACATACACAAACTGGGCCAAACTCTCTCCTCAGTCGCACTGAAGTAAATCAGGAGTAATTCCACTGAAAACCGTGAATGTCACAGTGAAGTTACACCGGCTGAGGGCAGAAGTTGGACTGCTATGCCTGCCTACATATGTGAAAGCTGTCACTGCCAGCCAAGCTGAAATGCTCATTTACTGCAGCACATGGATAGCATTATTGTTGCTTCAGACTTTGGGTGGAAGTCAGTGGTTAAACACCTGAAATCTCAGTAGACAACAGAGAAGACTATAAAGTTTTACGACTGTAGAGTAGGAGATTGCAACATGTAGGTTCCATTTAAAAAAATCAGAAACGATGTTATATTACATACTTTAGAGGTTTTGTCACTGAGTTGATTAGTATGACTTAGTTATTAGCTGTTAGTAGAAGCTTTCCACTGAGAAATGGAATTAGAAATACCAGTTGCTGTATTTTTATTCACAATCTTGTTGAATTCATCTCAGTCTCCCAGATGCACAGAGAATGAGTCCTAAGGCTGTTTTATGTGTTTAAGTATTTGCCTATTTCTTTGTGGGGGGAAAAAATGCAATCTGGGGAGAGAAAACCAATGTTTTGTAACAGCTGGGCTTCAGATGCACAGGGCGGAGCAGGAAGGGATGAGGGCTGTCAGCCACATTTGTACTCAGGCAGCTGTAATTCTGGTGACTGGGATACTTATTTTCCCAGGCCAGCACTAGTACCCTAGTTTCTAACTCTCTCCAGCACCCCCTGACCTTCTCCTATGCCTTTGGTTTCCCTCCTCTTTTCTCTGCCATCCTTACAATTCTGTTTCACTCTGCACCCCCCATCCAAGCACTGTGATAGCTACCCTGACCACTAGAGAAAGGCAAGGGATTCAGTAAGAAAACATGTTTAAAAGACTCTGCCTTTTCCTCACATGCACAAAAACACACAGATAGACATAACGTTATTGCTCATTTCTGAAACATATGAATGTATTAAAAATATATTTTTTTTTTTTGGCCTTGCAGATAGATCATGTACATCTTAAAAAAAAAAAAATCAGATACATTACTTGGCTGGGAATGGTGAAAACCAGTTGTTTTTTGTCCAGTCTCTGACTGAACAAATACAGATATGTTCGATGCCAGCACATACATGAGAGGATTTTAAATTGGTGTGGGGAGGTGTTGATACGATGTATACCTGTGGACTTGACCCTGAAATGCAATTTCTAGGTGTCTTTTAGACAACTAAATTCATTACTCATAACATCATCTTCTGATGTTATGTGCCTAACATCAGAACATAAAAGGGCCTTCAGCCTGACTGTTGTGAATTCATTAGAAATACAAAATCATGTTTTCAGATAATCGTTTGTAGTATTTGTCCATCCCTATTCCTGTACAAAGCCCCCAGCTGCTTCCTCTTCCTCTTGTTACAATTCCAGTTTTCACATCTTACCCTGTGTGTATCTACCCAGTACAACCAGTGAGGTCCAGCCTCTACCTTAATCGGGTGCCATTACATAAATTCATTGGACAACGGCATTTAAAGGCAGGAAAAGCTTGCATTTAAGCACAGCAATTTGAGAAGGCAAGTTAAGAATTAAGATGAGCTTTTGAAAGTGCAGCAGACCCCAAATCAGCCCACCCCAGTGAGTTTGACTTGTGTTGGCTGCAGTGAGCAAGTCTTGATGTTCCTCCAGTCCCTCTTAAAACAAGCAGCTAAAGCTAATGGGCCAGCTGCAGTGCATCCTCCTTAACTAACATGGCAGGATACTTCCAAGTCTTGCCTTTTGACCTGATCACGAGAGCGCTTCATTAGAGCATAAAACATTGATAATGTGAAACTTTCAATTGCTTTCACATTTGTAGTTGAGCTTGGTGTGCCCGTGGGAAACTTGTGGGTGTTCAGGAGTTAGCTGGTAATCTTATTTTACCCGTTTTTATTACTGATTGAAAAGTGCAGTGTTGAGGGGATTTTTTTCTTGTTATGTTTTTCTGGTGGAGAAATGCGAAGAAAAGAAATCCCTTTGGAAATCCCAATGGAAAATGATGTTATATTTTATTTAATAAAGAGTAAATTTTATTGTGCACCAAGCCAATTTATAAACGTGATCTCTGTAACTTGCACTTTTAATTACAAGGGGAAAAATGGAATTAGTTCATTAATGCTGTGAAAAGGAACAGTGACCTACCTGCCAAATGGCAAGGTGGAAATAATTAATCTGGTCAATTAAAAAGAAACTGATAAATTAAAATGCAAAGCCTTCCATGTGGTGCATTAAATTAGGGAGTCACGATTTCCAGAACGCGTGTTTATTGTCAGACTTGATCCTTCCTTTTCTCGCTTGACTCGATTCTGCGTTTGGCAAGTCCTGTTAGCGAGTTTTTTGGCGTTCAGGGCTAACACACAAATTCATACACCCAGGCATATTTTGCAAAAGAGACCTTGCAAGATCAAGCTCTTTATGAAATCCAACTGATGAAATGCACATGCCTTGTTTTTATTATCATATTACAAACCCCCTCATTCCCTTTGCTTTGCTTTCTTTCCCACCGTTAAATGTCACTTGCCTTTCCTTGGGTTTTAAAAGACCCAGGCACGGTACTGAATTGCCGGGGTCATCTCAATCAATTTATGACCTTAAAAATCTGATCCACACGGAAACTACTGAGCTGCTGGAGCTGAACCCTAAAGTATACAGCATATTTGCTCCACAGAACTGGAAACAGTAAAACAGTTTATTTTCTATAAATACCAGTAACTCCTCTTGACATTTACAAGTACACAGTATTTTTTTTACACACTGCATGATCTCAAAAGTGCTTAACAGATCAGTGAACTGTGTATCTGCTCAGCACAGGTAACTACAAAGCCGTTATGCGCCCTGCACCATCCCTCACAAAAGCTCAGGACATTTACATTAGCTCCTGTCCATCTCAAGGCCATAAATTGCGATAAGAAATATGGGCTACTTACTGAATGGTTGACCAGTGCTCTGGTGCAGCCTACAGGAAAATATGAATGTTATTGTTTACTTTAACTAGGGCATATATCATACAGAGCCAAGGTCTTCTCGTTTGTTAAGATGAGAGTTGCTCTCATCAGAAATACTTTGGGGCACGTCCCGTTGCTAGGGAAAAATCAAATTGAAAAGCAAAAGCCAGGCAGAGGATGGTCTGAAAGTTTTATATCTGAGGTGTTAGAATTGGCAAGCATTAAAAATACAGAGAGAGCACCAAGTCAGACATTTCTGTGATGTGGTAAAAATAAGCAGTGTGTTGTAGCCTCTTCAGGAGGTGTGGGTTTGCCTTGCGAGGGGGAACAGTATGAGATGGAATAAACAGCTGCGGCCAGAAATCAAATTCCTGGCAGTTCAGCAGCTCCCGTCCTCCTCCTCCAAGACTACAAATCACCAGGGGGATTCCCTTCACCCCAGCTCCCGCCAGCAGCTCTGCAAAATCACCAGACAGCCCCCACAACGTGGTTTTAACTCCTGAATGCTCACATGTGTCGATAGATTTCCTTGCTAAATCCTTAGGACATCATGATTCAGAGCTGATTTGTACACTCTGCACAGGTTTTTTCCATCTAAACCAGCAAATCATTGCCTGTGTCTGGCTGGGCGTTTCCTCCTGGAGAGGGGGGACACAAGCGGCTCTTATCAGTGACCGAGTACAGGGTGCAGCTTCAAAGGGAATGGCACAGGAAAGGGGCAGGCAGGGGAAAACATTTATTTACTGCAAACGAGCACAGAATATATAAAACCTGCTCTGGGGTACAAAACTTGTAAAACGCTGCTAAAATCATCAGGTTTCCCAACACCCCTGTCAACTTCTGCTGTAACACCTCTATAAAAACTGGGGTGGGCATCATTGCTGTGTGATGAAAGCTATCCCAATTAAAAAGATAAGCCCTCCAAAAGCAGCTAAATTGTTGCTCAGGCCAGATATGTATGGGAGGCTGCCCTGACATGGCAGGTTGTACAAGCATTGCCAAAGTCCAGGGAAATCCCAGTACTCCGGTGTCCACCGGGAGCGGCTGTACCATGTTCCAGACTTTGTCCCGCTGGCTTGCGAGGCTCGCTCTCCTCTCATCCCTCTGTCTGTCCCACTGGCCTGCACCCGGGGGGTGTTGGCTCTCATGTACAGTCCCATCTCAGATCCATATGTCCACCCAAGCTCTGTGATGAGACCTTCTTATGCTTCCTGGGCACGTAATGAAGTGCTCTCCTTGTGTGCCGTAAGCTTAGGCTGTTTAATGGAAACGGCATCTCCCCTCCTCACCCCTGTGTGTTTTGCCTCAGTGCTTTGCTGTCACAACTGATGGTCGTGGATCTGGTGAGCTCGACCCTAGCATTGTGTATAACAGCAGAACTGGTGTAGGAATAAACAACCCCCAATAGGTGTTTCATGATAGCACCCGGTTTTAAACCCACAACCCGAGCACGGAAGAAAAAGAGGGTTTCAGACAGACAATAAACCAGGCCACTTAAAAAGTGTTGCCAACAGCCCACCAATGTCAGCATCCCATTTCCAAGGCCCAAAGCAGGAGGTGAAGGTCTGCCTGCTCGGCGGGGGTCAGGATGCTGCTGTTTGGCCCCAGGAGCTGTAGCCTGGCCAGCTGCTCACCCTCCACAGGGGCGAGCAACCTTGCAATAGCACTGACGTACAGGTGTGCACTTTCAGGTGGTGTCTCAGCATGCCATATCCTAAGGCACAGATTCCCAAAGATATTTGGGAACCTCTTGCTGAAACAGCAAGGTTCAGGTGCCTACATGCCATGCAGATCTTGGCCTGAGGGCTCCGTTGCTTCATCTGCAGTTACTTCACCCCTGTCCTTGGGCCAGAGAGGGAAATGGCAGAGCGGGTGTAAAGATCATTATAAGCCACTTCTGCACTCAGGGCCCAGCCTCAATGCCTGCATGGTTCAGGTCCCACTTCCCCATCCCCGGGGGACAGGAGAAGAGCTGCTGCCCGCTGCACTGAGGGCTGTCCCCCCACCCAGGGCAGCCCCCGCAAGCATCTCTGGCCATGGATGGGCCCTGCTCAGGGCCGAAGGAGTGGAGTGGAGCATGGTGCGCAGCAGCGGCCGAGCATCAGTACCGCAAGAGTGTGATCAAAACCTGAGTCGCATTTGGCCTTTCCCGCTCATGGAAGTTTGTATTTTTCCAGTGGGCTGTGCCTCCTTATGCTATAGTTTAATCCTCCTCCCTTGCTTTTTCTGTCCCCATTGCGCCCACGCTGTACTTGTCTTCATTTCAAAATGTAAATGTGCGCTTCTCAGCAAGTTTCCAGGCCACGGCATGTTTTATGCATCTTTATTAGCTCCGCTCCAATGCTGGAGTGAGATTACACGATGTCTGGATTTCCTTGCAGTCAAACCTAATATCCTGAGAAATGGGAAATTTTACTGAAATCCTGCAGCACTGGCCAGCGTGTGGGAGGGAGGGTCCACACAGCCATTTCCACACCCGTGTTGTTGCCATGGATGTGCAGAATTATCTGACTTGAATATATTCCTTTTTTAGGGTGTTTTTTTTTGGGGGGGGGGTTGGGTTTTTTTGTTTATCAGGGTGGGGCAAATGCACTTTAAGTAATTTTGCCACTGCCCAGTTTAAATTAGTGTGAAGTTGTGATGGGAATTCAAGATGTATAAATATGAACAAATCAATAGGGGAAAAAATTACGGTGAAAACTGACCATATTGCATGAAAAAGTCTACTGAGTGCTATGGGAAAACAAACAGAAATAGCTGTGAGGAATAATCAGGAGGATATGAAATGCACGCCGGTTCTTAGCTAGTATACATATTCATTGCTTCAGGGGAGCCAGGCAAGCCGACATCAGCTGAGGATATTAGCTACATGTCATGGACTGAAATATTTCTTTCTGTGTGAAGAAGAAAGGAGGGGGCTGTTAGCAACTGCATTTGCAGGCAGAGCTGAGGCTGGGTCCCTTGGAGGCATGGGGGCACACCCTGGCTCCCCTGAAGCCCTCCATGAGCCCCAACCCAGCCCCCTGCAGCTTCCACCCGGGGGAGCCCAGTCTCCCTCCAGTGCCTCTCGTGGATGTCCTGTCCTGCGCCAATTTGCCCAGTGAGGGCCTTTATCCCATGCCAACACCCTCGCTGCCACTGGTGCTCCTGCTCGGCTGCTCCCAGCCTGCGTTTCATTTCAAATGGGAGTAAATGGTGCAGCATTTCTTGTTGGGGAGCTCTGCACTGGGCTCTGCTGTATAAGCAGGATGCTCGGAGAGGGAAGGTGCTGGAGGGTCCGTATCGGAAGCACTAACCTAGTCCTGAGAACTGCATAGCCACATGGCATTATCCAGCTGCAGGGTTACTGACACATGGTGACAGGCTTGAAATGACCCACCTGTGAGATCCCCACCTCTGCTCTCTAATGAGGATGGGCAGGCTCTCAGGGAGAAAATGTAGGAGCAAAATGCTCTCAGGAGGCAGTGTTGCCAGGCTTACTCCCCAGGTTGAAGGTAAAACTCCTGCATCTGGCACAAATCCTCATTACATGGAGATGTGGTTACCGTTAGTGCTACAGTAGCGCCCAGGAAGGCTCCTCCAGGACTGCATCAGATTGCAGGGATTCAAATGCAGGAGGCGAAGAAAATGGCAGTCAGGAAAATGTGTAAGTGAATCTGTCTTTGTTCAGTGTCAGGAAATTAATGCCAGCTTCTTAACGCATGGGAAATGACATTGGCTGCCAAATACAAAGTGCTCTGGATTTCATGGGAATAATTATGACAGTGAAATATTTTTTTAACTTGACCTTGGGCCACATGCTAAATGGAAGGAAGTAAATTTGTCACTACAAATGCAAACTGAGCCATGGTAACTTATACCCGTGGAGGACCTGGCCTTACAGAGCCTGCTCCACAGGGCCAAATCCTGCTGTCACACTGGTGTAAATGGAACCGTGTTTTGCTGAATCGGATGGAAGTACTGGGGCTTGCACTGGGTAAGTGCGAGCATAATTTAGCACTTGGTGAGGACTGCTGCCTCGTGGAGGTCAGTGGTATCCTGACTGAGCAAATCACCAGCTCATGTGGAACTCTCACAGGAGCACTGTAAAACAGGAAAGTAGTGGCGAGGCATAAAGTTATCCCCATGCGCCCCCGGGAACACTGGATGGGGCTTGATAGAAACATGGTCTGAGGTGACAACTGGGCATGACAGAGTCCTAACCAGAGTCGCATCACTGTTTGCAGACAACCGACCAGAGATGTGGACAACAGACAGAGATGCCTTTCTGAAGGGCTGAGCAGCAGCTAAGATGAAATCTCAGTTTTCGTAGCTCTGGTTTGTACTTCTGGATGTTTCTAATGTGTTGATTACTGACCTAGTCATGCTCGTTTGCCTCCTGCCTCTTACACCTCCTTAAGTTCAAATGAAGAAACAGTTATTAGCATTATTACATACTTCTCTTTGTACTACTACTCACCCCAGATTAACACCTGATGGTTCCAACAAACAAAGCGACAGTGCCAGGAAATGAGATGAGAATCTGTTTTGCATTCTCATTCCGGGCTCATTTCCTCCAGTTTAATTCAAGAATAGCTTTAAAAGAATAAAAAAAATGGATACCCTCTATTAGTACAACAGGATAAGCAAAACCTGGATTCAGACCAGCTTATATTTTCATAAGATAATGGGAGAACATAGCAGACAGGCAAAAATATTTTAGGAAGGGAAATAAAATGTCACAGCCCACTTTTGGTTTACTTTTTTACAGTAGGTACATGGCAGAAATATTAAGCAAGTGTTGTCACGTAGGTTACCTTTCCCATCATCCTGAAGACAAAGCTGATTACTTAGGTTAAAACTCAAAATGAAAGCATTCGTTGTTTAGGTTTCTTGTGTAAATATACATCTATTTGGCAAACAGAAATTAGAGAAATAAATTCCACAAAACGTGGTACAGCCTTAAATTATGGGAGGTTAATACACATCCTCAGTGTTTTCAAATGCAAAAGACAGGTGGTATCTATTTGACCCGTCTCCCTGTGGAGGAAAACATGAGAAAACACCGAAGCCAAGGTAGAGGCCTGCTGTTACTCCATCACGGAAGAACGTATTCTTCTGAAATTTCATCAGCTAGAAAATCAATGAGTAGGGTTTTGGATTTCATAGAGGAATTTTACTGGGTTTTTTTTTTAGGTCCAAATGATAAAAATGCTATAAATTCTATCTTAGAGTCTGCAAGTGAAAGGTTTAAGAGATTATGTGAGTAAATCATTCATCCCTTCTGAATATCCTGCTGATAAAAGGGATCCCCTGATGTGATATGTACTGTCAGGTTTGAATTTGAAGCAGAGAATTTCTTTCCAGTTCCCTTTAGGGAATCTGTACATTTTACACTGAATATTAGGATCACCTCTCCAGACATGGAGAGGAAGCCAGAATGAGACCCTAAAGCCATAGAGAAATTATCAGAAAGAGATAAACTGGTTTCCTTTTTTATTAAATTCTCCTATAACCAGCTTTATAACCTAGCAAGTCACAAAAATTTCACAGTACATTACACATGCTCACTCACAGGCATTTCACAAGATCAGGGAGGCGTCTCTGTGTTTTCTGCCCTGGACTGAGCACAAAGGCTGAGGGCAGGGCTCCCGCATCTCCCTTCCTGAGACACCCGTCCCGCTCTAACAGCTTTATATTTTGTTGACTGTTTCATTGCTATTAACTCTTGTTACTGGCATTTCATATCTTCCGAAGCCCTGATGTGATTCTTGGGCAGGAGCAGGCCAAGAGGCTTTTAAGTGTGGCAGAAGGTGCCGCTCGTTACGCTGGGAAAAGCTGTGGCTGCTCCCCATCTGCAGGAAGATTCCTGTCTTGCACACGATTGTAAGGGTTCGTTAGCGACTGCTGGGGAGGTGCTGTCATGCATGTAAACAAATTCTCCCTATGCTAAAACCAGCACAAGTCTAGAGAAGCTCCGGTGAAGTCCGAGTCATGCCCTGGACTGCACAAATACGTATAGGTCAGAACTCTGTACAAACATGTATAGGTCAGACCTATGCCTACTTATGGGCACGTTCTCCTCCGAGGTGCAATCCATGTAAGGGTGCTACAGAGGGGTGCAAGAGACCACAGGGGTGCACGGCATCACCTGCATCTCTGGGGATGATGGCACTGGTACCCGAAACTGCTCCACCCCCCCCGCTGCCACGGCTGGCCATGGCTGAGAGGCAGCATAAAAACCTCGCTGCCTGCCCATGCATGGCCTTGCTCCCCCTAAATACGGAGAAGGCAGCAGCAGGGAGCTCCTGGAGAGCCAAAGGCCAACGCCTGGACCTGAGGGAGCAGCGATCTTTTTAGGGCAGAGACTGCCCTAGACTACTGCCCTTCACCATTCGTTTTTGGCTTCCCTTTTTTCTTTCCTTCTCTCCAACTAGGAGGAGCAGCGAACCCTAGCGTGGGCTAGGAAAAAAGGGATTATGTTACCCTTCTGTGTCTGGAGTGAATATTAGCTGCCGGCGTTTGTTCGGTCTCATTCCCAGCAATCTGGCAGTCCCAGGCCCATGGCGGGGACCCGAGAGGGGGGGATGCTGGTCCCGGGGATGCTGGCGGTGCGGCTCCCCGCCCGGGGC
>NW_008824035.1:7968647-7977304 GCF_000699105.1 Pygoscelis adeliae | reverse complement strand
CCCTCTCCCTGAAGGTTACACAAAGGCATGTGCTGCCAGGGGAAGAATAATGCCGCTCTGATAAATCAGGCGGTATTTCCTAATGGAGCTGTCTCCACACCTGCCTCTCACCTACGGACAGTTGCGTGGATTGTATTAGTGCGGTGGCTATCTCTGCGCTATCGAGGTGGCTGAAGTAGCGGTCGGATGACAGCCATCAGAAGATGTGGCTTTTTTTGTTTTAAAAATGCGGTGTGCATTGACCTGCTCTGCAGGGGAAGAGTGAAGGATTTATGTGTGCTCTGAAAACCCCGTCCCTCAGCTCTGATGGAGAAGCAGTCCCTCCCGCTCCGCATGGGAGCTGCAGTGATAAATACTATTGACAGAGCAAGAAAATCAGATACGCCATGTCAGAGCTCTTGCATTTCTGTTTGCCGGCTGTTTGAGCGGCCGTGAATCAGTGGAGGAGGACACAAAGAGCTCTGTGAGGCACCAGAGAAATGCAGTTAAGAAAAATCTGAGCTGTGTTAATTTTAATTTGGAAGACGGCTGTTAGAAAACAGTTCAACCCAACAGGATCTGAGTGTTAGCCAACTCCTTCTGCCCTCTCCCACGGGAAAGAGGGCTATAAAGTAAAACCGACTCATAAAAAGCTGTTAGTCAACCTGTTCCCTGCTTGTGACACAGGATGGCAAGGGTCCTAGAGGCAGAGTTGAGGGGAAGGAGAAGGTAAGCAGCAAGGAATTCAGAGAAGGGGATGACTCTGTGCAGCAGAGAACAAAAGCACCCCGGAGAAGCTCAGACCGTTCAGAGCCAGTGTGTAAATTCATCCCGGGAAGTTTAAAAGTGATGATTCCCATGTTCGAGAAGAAAATCTGGTGCTCGTGTTTTTGATTTCCCTCTCCGAGCAGTTCCCAGTGGGGTGGCCATCGGGATGTGGGTGTCTCCCAGGGCTGGGGCTGTGCGGTAGGGGTAATCCTACGCTAGGTGGACGGGAGTCCTCAGCCCTGTGCTCAGAGCCACAGCGGGCTGCGTGGGCTGCCAGTGAGGGCTGCGCCTGACTGGGTCCGGGTGGAGGATCAGGATCCCCTGCTGACTTTTTACCTCTCGTGCAACAGTGATGTTTTCTTAACATGCAGCGGTTGCACCATGGTAAACATGGGGTTAGCTGTTTTCTAAGCAGCATTTTAAGTGGGCGGAAGCAAGGTTTTTTGTCACTGAATTTGACTGGGGTTGTAGCATTTCAGTACTTTCAAGAAGCTGCTCTTGGATGGCTTGAAATAGCAGTCTGTGAAAATGGGTATTTTCTAAGGTGCCAGTTTAAAGCTCATTGAAGTCAATGGGAACTTTTTATTGGCTTCCCTGGGCTTCAGTTTGGGCTATAAACTATACTGAATTTAGGGGAAGAACCGCAAAAATAGAAACATTCTGGACTGAAGCTGTTGGATTTGGCAACCTCTGCTGTATGAGTGGGCTTTATTAGTTTAGATTCAGGCAAGGTCTAGGAAAATTATGCTAATCAAGAGGCTCTTTGGAAAATGAGTCCAAATGTCTCAATTTTTCTACTTAATGGAAATGCGTCAGCCAAAAAAAGAGTTGTTTTGCTGAAAGTAAAGTCTAAAAGTTTGTCAGGACTGAAAGCCTCTTTTACTTTATATAGAAACGTTTCTTTGCGAGTCATGGGTAGGTCGCACTGTCCAAACGAGGTGCAGAGGACTGCAGAACAGCTGCTTGTTGTATCAGTTAGGTCTCAGTATTTCTCTGCAGTGACTCCCACACTGTGTGCACACTTGGATGTCCTTATATTACTGATTAGCAGCAAATTGAATGAAGCTGCGAGGATTTTAACACTAACTCGCTTTTCACCATTTCCACACTTGTGTAAATCCTCCCCCTCACCCCCTAGGACACCAGCCAGGTTCATTTCTGCTGCTACTGGCTTTTATTGTCCATGTCCCCACACCAGCACAGAGTGATAAAGCCAAGCGTGCCTTCTCAGGAAGGCCAGCCTGCAGTTCGTGAAAGCTGACACGGCACCTCGTGCAGGCACTCACAAAGGTGCACGCCACATGAGCATCAGTGCTGCGTGCCCTGGCTCGGTGCTTTAGAGCTTCAGCAGGCACAGGCTGCACCTCGCTGAAGCCTCCTCTACTGGAGGCTGCCATTTACATGTGGTGGATGTGCAAGGAAAGCCTAGAGATGCCCCTTGCTGTGCTTGTGGAAGAAGGTGGTGTTTTACCATCCTCTCTCAGCTCTTTGCACTAAAAGATGTTCTTGCAGGAAATTTGTTTTGTGGGCTAGTTCTTGGTAAACCAGATGGTACTCACGTGTTTTTATCTTTTTTCTGTATGAACTACGTGATGAATGTCACGATGTGAAGAAGATGCGCGTTGTCCCAGGCATACTCATTCCTTAAGAAGGCAGCAGGATTTAGCAGAGGCCCAAAATATAGAGGAGGTTTTATTTCCTGAAAGGCCAAAGGAAGATAAAGGAAGAGACGCCTCAGGGAGAGGAGAAGATGGATCTTTTGGTGCTTATCTTTCAGCCCACACAGCCACGTTATCACATCGGTGCCCTGAATCTGCAAACCATCAGTCAGGGCCGGACTCTGCTGCCTTTGCTGGAGGCTAAAGCCAGTGTGGATGTGTGGAAGTTCTGAACTCAGGCACCTAAAATAGGATGTTGTAAGTAAGATATTGTGGAATGGGCTGCCCAAATCAGCTTTTATTCTTGTACGTAACTTCACCGTTTTTAGAGAAAAACATTCCTCTCCTTGTCCATCATCTAATGGGGCTTGCTTACGCCGAAGAAACACCCCCGACTTCCCCAGGGAAGACTCTAGTCATGCTTCTCCCAGAACTGTACAACAAGAAGCCTCTTTTGTCTCATCTTTTATATCCACCTTACCGTAAAGTCAGCCACCCCTTGATTACTGAAATTTTTTGATCAGCTCTGACTGCGGAGCTGACGACAAGTGTCCCTGGCATCCACTACCTCTGCTCTGCTGGTGGTGTCAGCAGACATTTGATTAACTACAGAGGTTTGAGCACCAAGGGAATTCAAGGTGGGCCGTGAAGTAAATCACATCTCAGGCCCTTCGTGCCTCCTCTGCTCCACCCGCCAGTGCAGGCAGGCTGCTGGTGGAATGGCAGTTCGAGGCCTTCACTCATGCAATGATGTGTGCTGTAATTACTGCAAGGGTAATTGAGGAAAAAAGATGATCTACCCACTGCAGTACAATACAGCTTGTCACCTGCAACATGGGTGGCAAGTCCTTGTAAGGTTTGAGGACAGGAACATCTCACAAGACGCACTGTAAGGACAAGGTGCAAAAGAGGCTATAAGTTCAAATAAAACCCTGGAGATTGGCTCTCGGTACGGCGGTGGTGTGTGTGAGGCACCTTGTGCTGCTCGTCTGTTGGATACTGATGCAGTGACAGAGGGCTGAGGGCTTCTTTCTCCTTGCTCCCACCAAAAAAAGCAGAGGCTCTTGCTTAGGAATCCGTGCTTATCTGCAAGCTGTTTGCCCTCTGCAGCTCCCTGAGAATATGGTCAGCTGTTTCTCGGTAGTGTTTTCTGTTTGCATTCTTTTAAATGAAAACAGTGATTTTCAGTTGTGGACAAAAGAACTGTGCTGGCTTAGGGCATTAATTTAGGTGGATTTTACTGTATTTCTAAGGAGCATAAAGCATTATTTGGTGTCCTCCCTTTTCTCCAAATAAAAATGTATGTGCTTTCCTTTAAAAATGTATTTTGTGTGTAAGTCACATAGTGATAACATTAAATGCGATATAAAGATGGTAATAAAACTGGTTGTAACATTTATGTATTTTTCATGACCAAAGTGCTTTGCAGTTGGAGATGCTATAAATGCACGCTTGCCACTGGAGGAAGCAACACACTTACGCTGCAAAAGATGACAGCCGCATGACCCCAGGACCCGATCCCTCTGGGCACAGGAGGGGCAGGCAGCTCTCTAGGACAAAACAGGGGCTGGGGCGTCTGCCCCGACGTGCCTCGGTTACGGGAAGGTTGGGTGGCTGTTGCTGAGGAAAAGGCTGTGGTGGACAGCGTGGAAAATACTGCTGGGACAGGGAGGAGACCCCATGCAGAAGCATCCACTGATGCAGCAGAGGAGGAAGCGCCTGTCCCAGGTCTCCTCCTGTTGTGTCTCAGCTCTGCCGTTTCCCCCTCTCCTTTCAGCCGCAGAGGCCTCTCCACATGGTGGTCGTGGTGTTCAGCATCACCCAGCCTGCTCAGAAACCTTGGGTTGTCCGGGTGCACAGTGTACTCTGGGCAGAAAAGCAGGTAAAAACAGAAGGAAAAGGGAAGAACGGGGAAAATGCTGCTATTGACATTTTCCCCGGCGTTTTCTGGTGGGTTTTTTTTGTATGTCTGATCTGTTGCAACAGGATGAAGCAAATTCCAGACACGCTGACTGCCCTCTAGCCATATTTTCTAAAACAGCCACATCTCGCACAACTCCATGTCCTTTTATGGGGACTTTTTTTCCATGGGGAGCATGGCTGTTCTCCCTTCCCACCCTGCGGCCGAGGGCCCTGTGCCTTCCCTGGAGGCTGGCAGGATCTGGGAGCATGTGCCAGAGCCGGCCGACCCTGTCACCTCCGCTTATTCGTGGTGGAGCCCTGTGTAACCACGGAAGGTGAGCAAGCGATGAAGCGCTTAGTGCAGCTAATCCTGGCTGCAGCGCCCTAATGAAAGTCACACACCGGTTGTACGGAAACCGCTAGAGCATGTGAACATCACTGGTCAGCCATGGAAAAGTCTAAATTGCTCTCCATTAGCAGGCATTCAACATTTGCACAGGCACAAATCTGCAAAGTGAATTTTTTTTTTTTACATGTCCACTGACTTTTACAGAATATGCACAATGAATATTAAATAAAGGGCTGATGTGCCCTAAGTCATTGCCCATTACTGCACTTCAGACGCCATTATGTGGTGTGACTTTTAAAAACTTTTTTTTTTAAAGGTCATGCTGTTTATGCTGCATAATATATAATACAATTCAACTGTAAATTAGAAACATACTTTACAGCCTGCTGCTGTGCTTCATGGAGGTGAACAAGATTTGAAATCACAGGTCTCCTGCTCGTGGGGAAGCACTTGGGGGAAATATTTAATATCACCATAATCGGGGGCTTTATGGGCTAGTAATGAGCTATGGAGGCCTCTCTAGGACACCTTGCCGCATCTCCTGCCTGCTCTCTAACCTCTCTAGAACATTTTCCCGTTCCTGACACTGGAGACAACTGTGTTAAATTTGAGTTTACTTTACTGTTATAGGAAGTTTTGTGTAAACTGTAACATTACCTAACCCACAGCCGTTTCCTTTAGCTACAGAGGATATGCTCAGCCCTGACAGGTTTCTCTCCCAGCAGATAAGCAGAGTTGACTTCCTATACGTTGAAATGGTTGCAGGCCTGTTCAGTCTCTATACACACTAACTCTCTGGAAGGATTAAGTATTCTATTGCTTTATAATAGAGCAACTTTCAAAAATGCTGTCCTCCTCCTTTCCAGGTAAGCCACAGCATAGAAAGTGGATTTTGAGGGACATGCAGCCCGATTCCAAAATTCCCCCGTACCAGCTCTTCAGGGAGCCAGTATCAAAGGTAAGCAAATGAGTTAAAGCCGTGGATCTTTGATCCTTATTTGAAAAACTTCAGGTCGCGCGTTGCTTCAGAAGGCAGAACACACAAAAAGGAGAGCAGCCGCGGGGCACAGGACCAGCCCGCATAAAAACACCGGAAGGTATTTTGGTCTCACTTCGCTGAGGAACATGTAATAGGGTTGAAAAGATATGGGAAGACTGTTGAGAAAATACACTGACTGATGCCAGTGCGATGGAGATGCCAAGGAAAGGAATTAAGCAAATAAACAGGGTTTCAGAGAGGTGTTAAGAGCTGCAGGAACAGTAACACAAACAGGAAACTGAGAAGTGGATTTCTTCCATCTAAGGGTAGAAGTCGTAAGCCTCGCATGAAGTCAAAGTTACTCGCTTTTTGAGAAATACGAAAAATAATATAATTTCACATTCACAAAGTCTCTTACCAGAGACTGATATATTCTGAGAATGGTATTTGGATCAAAGGGGCAGGCCAGGCTGCAAATGGAGGACAGCGTTATTAAGTAAGCACTTGCTATCGAACAGGTCTGCAGGGCAACAGCTGCTGCTCGGACGGCGCAGGCACGGGGACGCTGGGTGTCGCAGAAGCCGAGGGGCAGCACTGGGCAGTGTCTCTGAAGCCAGTCACATCCAGTCATAACGAACTTTACTGCACGGGTAGACCTAAACGGAAGTGCCGTCCGAATATATCCTTCTTGGAATATATTCCTGGTCCCTGTATCAGGTATACAATTTGCCAGAACACTCGTGCATTTTTACTGAGTTAGCAGAAGGCAATGTTGGTGTTTGCAGGGCTGATTTTTTATTATAAAGCCATTTTTTGTGTTTAAATATACTATCAACATGGTCTGTAACATGTTAAAAATACCTTGGAAAAAGCAGAAGAAAAACATTTCACACACAGGCACAAATTAGAGAATTAAACCAACTCTGTTTCTTCAATTTCTGTGCTAAAAGAGATGGATAACAAATTATTTTCAACTGTCAACCAATGAAAAGAAGCTTGATCAAAATTTCAGAAGGATAAAATATTCTATAGGTGAAAACTATGATATTTCTGTAATGAAGTTCTTGGTCAACACATCTTAAGGTGTATTTAACCTGACAGATGACTGAGAATGCCTCTAGTTATTTGGTGCATGTTAATTTCATGCAAATATTCTATTTTCCACTGAACGTTGTCAAAATACAGGACAAAATCTCTAAAGGTAAGCAATCAAGAACACCCCCCCCCATACCACTATGGACTACCAGGGTGAGCATCACCTCAAAAGCATAAGACAAGAACAGCCACAAAGTTCTCATTTCTACTGTACAGGAACACCATTTACGCAGTCCACCCAATGATCTTATACATCAGCGCCCTCAAAAGCCTGGCTTCGTAGGTAACTGTATTTTTCCCACTGTGCATCCTCTTCTCTTCAAGGGGTTGCTCAATGACAGCTGGGATGTTTCTTCCATACAGCTCACATTGCTTCAGAAACTGAACGCACTCTTGAATAACGCCGTCACGTAGCATGATCATGTGCTTGGACATGTTCTCCAGCAAGGACAGGAAACACCGTTTGGCATAATACCATGTATCGGTGCTCAGTTTTTTGTTATATGGCTCCAGGCTTTTAATGACCCTTGAAATACCGAAGTCGTAGTTTCCCTTCACACAGTAAAGGGTACCAATGACTAGATTGACAATGCAGAGGTGGTAGATATTTTTATCAGGATTATTATAGGACAGCTGCTCTTCTCCCTTCTCGATCTTCCTCATCAGCTCCTCTGCGTCTTCATTCTGGCTCGTCAGGATGTAGGAAACGCAGAGGTTAGCTAACACAATGGCACTGACGTGGAGAATATTGTCATAGTGCTTTTTAACTATTGGCTCATAGAAGCTAATAGCCTCCTTATACTTGTTCTCTTGCATGAAGAGCACGTGAGCCACATTGAGCTTCCACACCTCGTGTTCGTTACAGAACTCCACTGATTTGCGGAAAATCTTTTCTACCATTGTGTAGTTCTTCATGTCCCAGTAGATCTTTGCCTGGGCCATCAAGACAGGTACGTATTTATCCAGAGTCTCATCATACTCATTAACTGCCTTTTTCACAGCTTCATCGTCCCAATTTTGCCTAGCTTCCTGTACCTGCTTCGTGAGTTTTCTCAGCTGCTCAGTCAGTGTCCCTGCTGAATCATCAAGCTTGTGGAAAGCCTCCTCAGGGGCAGTTTGACAAGTAATAATGGCATCCAAGAAGTTGTACAAGTAAGGTGTGAGCAGTTTGTAGGTCAGATGGGCATTCTCTGCCAGCACATCAGCTGCCAGGTCGTAGTACTGATGCTTGCAGTAGAGGAGTAGCAAGTTTCCAAAAGTTTCTGGCGGACAGGGGTTCTGCAGCAGAAGAAACTGCAGCTTCTCAAACCCTTCAGTGGGCTGGTTGTCCATGTTCATTAGTGCTTGATTGTGCAGCGTGACTGGATCCAACTCCTCTTCAGCCCTCGGCGGCATATCTGTGAGCGCCTCCTGGGCCGCTTTCAGGTTGCGCAGTTGGTACTCAATGGCCGCCTTGAGGTTGAAGGCCTCCACCAGGGCCGTGCGGTGCAGGAGCAGAGTGTTGCCTACGCTGCGGACATCAATGCCCTCAGTGGTCATGCCCACGCTGAGCTCTGGGTGCTGGTGGATGCCGCGCTCTATGATATCGGAGATGTGTTTGAGGGCAGGGGCATACTGCTTGGCCGCATAACAGCACAGCGCCATGTTGTAGGACAGCTCAGGGCAGTAACCCAACACTTGCATGCATACTGCTTGGCCGCATAACAGCACAGCGCCATGTTGTAGGAAAGCTCAGGGCAGTAACCCAACAATTGCATGGCACAGGGGAGAGTGCAGGTTGTCCGGTGTCCCTCTGTGGCCTCCCCTGCCGGTACAGCAGGCAGCCCAGGATGATCTCGGCGTCAGCCCGCTCTGAGGGGTCCTCGGCTGCTCCGGGGCCGCCACCCGCAGCGGGGGGGGGCGCCGCCCCCACCCGGCTCCTGGCGCG
>NW_008824035.1:7948467-7967814 GCF_000699105.1 Pygoscelis adeliae | reverse complement strand
TCCTGCACATGGCTCGGGGCAATCCCAAGCACATATACAGGCTGGGCAGAGAATGGATTGAGAGCAGCCCTGAGGAGAAGGACTTGGAGGCGTTGGTTGATGAGAAGCTCAACAGGACCTGGCAATGTGCGCTTACAGCCCAGAAAGCCAACCATATCCTGGGCTGGATCAAAAGAAGCGTGACCAGCAGGTCGAGGGAGGTGATTCTCCCCCTCTGCTCCGCTCTGGTGAGACCCCACCTGGAGCACTGCCTTCAGCTCTGGGGACCCCAACATAAGAAGGACATGGACCTGTTGGAGCGAGTCCAGAGGAGGGCCACAAAGATGGTCAGAGGGCTGGAGCACCTCTCCTATGAAGACAGGCTGAGAGAGTTGGGGTTGTTCAGCCTGGACAAGAGAAGGCTCCGGGGAGATCTTATAGCAGCCTTCCAGTACCTGAAGGGGACTACAAGAAGGCTGGAGAGGGACTTTTTACAAGGGCCTGTAGTGATAGGCCAAGGGGTAATGGCTTTAAACTGAAAGAGGGTGGATTTAGACGAGCCATAAGGAAGAAATTCTTAACTATGAGGGTGGTGAAGCACTGGCACAGGTTGCCCAGAGAAGTTGGAGGGGCCCCATCCCTGGAAGTGTTCAAGGCCAGGTTGGACGGGGCTTTGAGCAACCTGGTCTAGTGGAAGGTGTCCCTGCCCGTGGCACGGGGGATTGGAACTAGATGATCTTTAAGGTCCCTTCCAGCCCAAACCATTCTATGATTCTATGATTCCAAATCAGCTCTAACAGGCCGCTCCTCCTAAAAACACTGCCTAGACCTGAATGTCTGCCCCGTTTCAATAACTCAGGCAGCTGGAAAGAATAAAGAGTAAAATCAAAGTAAGTTCACTGATTTTTTTTCAACTCGTTTAATTTATTTCTAAAACTTGCGTAATAGACTTTAAGTTCTCTCAAGCAGTAAGTGGTAGTGTAAAAACAGGCCTTAAGCTAAACACGCAGCCTTGGAACACAGGCCAGGATTTTATTGGTGTCGTGGGCTTTTTGAACATGAAACATCCCCTTTACAGCCTATCCAGATCCAGAGTTTGTCACGGCTGATGGAAGGAAGGATGTTTGTACCTTAGCACAATCTGCCAGCTTTCCTGCAGCTTTAAAGAAGAAATGCTATCCCACTTTTCTGTAACTATTTCAACAACGTACTTGTTCTTTGGAAGGATTTTTTTTTTTTCTCCCCACGGTATTTCTACTGAATAATGATACATCCAGTATCACAGACTGTATAATCTGTGTAATTTCTGTACATGTAAATAGCTCTGTTAAAGTTGCCAGCCAAATTTGGTTTCTGGTCATTCCAGACTAATGCCAAGTGTATCCAGCGAAGTTAGGTTTGCTCACAGGAACGAGTGCTGCAAGGTCAGGTTTCGACAATTGTATCTGCGGTGCTCAGTTGCATGTGTTTTCATGCTCTTCTATTTGTGTGATTCAGTAATCAGTAGATACAGCTCTGATTCATCCCGACAAGGCGTTTTCAAAGAAAAATAATAATAAATAAAACCCACAGCAAACCATTAAAATGATTTATTTTTTTTTTTAGAGAGACCAAGAAAACCAAGATGTTCATTTCAAAAACATGCTTTAAAAAGCTGAATCAGCATTGTTTGATCTACTAAAGCAAAACAATGAGGGTAATGGTCTAAAAATGCAAAAAGGAAAAGAGTGCAGAAGTCTTCAGTTACACATTTTGAAAGTATGTAGGATCCACTTGCATTAGAAAATACACACAGTATTTCTGTACGTGTCAGTTGTTTCCCATAGGCAAAGGTTCAAAGCTTATAATGGTATTCCCCACACACCTGTAAGATGCAGTGGCCAAGATGCTTATAAATTGGTAATTAAATGCCAAGTAATCCAAGAACAAAAAGGTAACAAGCAATACACAGTATGTAATCCAATACTGGCACATTCAAGTGATGGAAATCTCTGGAGTCTCTCATTTCAGCTGATTTATACCTCCCACTTCATTGTTACGTTAGAAACCACTCACATGATTTCACTCCTAAAAATCTTCCCTTTCTTTGACAAAGCCAACAAAAAACCTTCTTGCTCTACGTTTTCTTGCCCAGAACACTCTAAGCGTTGGAAGCGTCTGTTAATATGTTTCACATAACCTTGAAATAAACCTCTTCTAAAACTTCACTCAATGGAAAAACAATCTATCAATAACTAAAATTGTTTTAATTTTATGGAGGGAAAATAAATATATGGCCTGTAGACTGAAACACTCCTATTTTTCCACTAGGATTAATTCATCTAAATATTACACATGAGATTAGGCACTGCTGGTTGCAGTTTTCAAAAATAGTTTGTGAGTACTAGTATTGGCTTTGTTGATAACTACAGGCACATTATGAGATTGCAGTGCACTCTAAGAAGGAGCAATTGGCAAGGTCACCAGTCTAGAAAAAAATGCAGCTGCTGTACCAAGGACACCATCTGAAGGAATACCTGAGCTAAAATGAAACACACGCGTCTACTCTACAGCTATTTTCTGCAGGGCACAAAACATACTATTGACCTTGTCAGCAAGATCCCTGGCCCTGCAGATAGCAGGGGCTGGCTGTGACAGAGCCGCATGGGGAGTTCAGTGTTAATTGCCGCACGAGGCATCCAGTTTAAACTTCTGTGAGCTACTGCTGCCTAACCTTGTAAGTGTGATTCTGCTTTGGAGCAGGAACAAAACCGTGTCCCGACAGAAGCTGATGTCTACATCTCAATCATGTTCTGTTGAAGCTGTTCTGTTTTGCCTGTAGGTCCCAGGCTGGGAGAAAGGCAAAACGACGGGGCACTTTCCGGGGAAATTGTCTGATTTGACTATTCGAACTATGGCCAAAGACACCTCTTGGACGTCTCGTTCTCAGGCAGTGGGAAACCCTTCTGCCTGAGCCACAGGAGAGCCTCTACCACAGATGCTCCTCGCCTTGAGCAGTGCTTGGTTTTCTGGTGAGGTCAGTGTTGTGTTGCACTTTAATCTGGGAGGATGCACATATGAACCCCTCCTGAGCTCTTCCACCAAAGCCAGCCTGCTCTGGGCATCTCCCAGGCGTGAAGCAGAAAATGGGGCGCCCTGCAGGCATCCCATCTCCCTGCTGGGCACATGTAAAGGGCTTTGGCAGGAGGGCAGGAGACAAGCCCACCCTTGTGACTCCCCACAGGCTGGTGGGACAGGTACACCTGCAGTTCAAAAGCCTGCTCCAAATCAAGTAGGAGTTGAACGCCAGGCTCCTTCTGATTACCCTACACAATGGTTAGGGTTTTTGTTTTTTTTTTTTTTTTTTTTTTGTAAGGAAAGGTTGATTTTGGTAAGGGGTCTAGCAGGTGGGAATCCTGAGTGGAATTACTGTGTGGCCTGAACTACCTTTGAGGATGGGGATGAAGACCCAGGTCTTCTCCTGAGCATTTTCTGCTAATAAAGTGAGGGCCGCTGGCAGACTCCTGTGAGACCTCGTGGCCTGTAACACATGAGACAGGAAACCCGACTAAATTCAGGCTGCGGTTAGCACTAGTCAGGAGGACACCTAGAAAAAAAGGTATTGCAGTTGAACCAGCTTGAAGCACCTTCGGGGGAGAATGAAGCCCGTGTGACCCTATGGATGGTCCATGCGCTCACCACATTTTAGCACTGGAATTGTAAATGCTAGAGCCCTCATTCAAGGCAACGTTTCCGCTAACAGCCAGGGCAAATAAGTGAGGACTCTCCTATTGCTGAGGCAGACTAGAGTGCATTGGGGCATCTCCATGGAAAGGCCAAACAGCGCTTTACTACCACTGTCCTGGGGTAGTGGTGGGGTCTCCGTCCTCTTCTCACATGCCCTTTAATTTGTCCTCGCCTCTTGTGGACCTGTGTTTTATACACAATCGCAGAACTAAGCTGATTTCAATGGGGTTTGAGCTTTGCTTGTGCAGTGGGCAGGGAAACAAGTAAGAAATGGAGAATTCCAGTTTAATAACCTACACAGGCATCTCTCCTGTGCACATCTCGGAAGAGTTTGGCAAAACCGACTGAAGTACTGGGAAAATGTTTCCCTATGAGAAATAATGAAAAGCAGATACAATTTCTGTCTGTCAAGCTTGTAAGCGCTAGCTAAAAAGTGTTTTCCACCATCTTAAAATATGAGGAACTTGGAATATATTTCTTTACCGTACGGCGTGCTTCCACAAAGAATCTTCTTTTTCTCTCAAAAATGCAAATCTTTTGTGGGTTCCTAAGCTGAGTCTTAAAAAAAATTATTATAAGATTTTAATTTATTTTTTAAGATTGAGCTATAGCACTTTCAGAGACCAAATGCTGTTCTGAGGTGCACTACTGGTTTCAGTAGGGTTGCTTCGTTTTGCCTGAGAACAATTTGATAAAGATCTAGCCGTGCTCTCTCATTTTCTTCCTTGTGATGGAGGAACAGAACCATAACATTAGTCAGCAGTTTCTGAATTTTGACCCACAATAGCAAAGATACTGAAAGACAGGAGAAATAGATGGAGGCAATTACAAACAGTCACTTGATTGATGGTTGACATTGTTAGAGCTTCAGCTGTATGTCAGGTTGCGGTGGTGCTGAATCCCCATCCCTGCCAGTGGGTGTTGCCATGGGCAACAGCGCACTGAAGCCAATAAAAAGGAGAGGAAATGAGGGGAGACTCAACCTTGGGGGGAGCTGTAGGGTATGCGCTATAAATTACATTATACTTAGCAAGATGCAATATCAAAATTCAGGAAAGCTGTGTGTACCTGCCAGCAGCACTATGTCAGTTCCGAGTATTTGTTTCTCCCATAAAGTACGTCTTATAAGTTTTGTATGGCTTGCTGCTTACTATCCTGCATCTGTCTTTATTCAGGGAAGAAAGAAGTGGTAAAGCAATAGCAGAAACATTTGTATTTGGTGCATGTTTTCACTGCTGTGCAGTCTGCATTTCTGCTCCTTCCCTGCTTCTTTCTGCTAGAGAAAGTGATGTGGTTCAGTTGCATAATAACCGATTGGCTTGCAACAGTACTGAAATTTCCAGCTATTCTCCTAGACACATGATTAGTAGCACAGAGGGTTTTTGTTTTGTTGTGTTTTTTTTTTTAAAGAAGTGATCAGCAGATTTGTTGTTTCTGTTCGATTGTCAGACAGATGTAGTCAGCTTTTCAAAGGCGCTAACAACTCACTTTCCTTAGAAAGGAGGAAAGCTCTTTCTAGCATCTGGTCAGCTGGGCCAGGTTGATTTCCATTAAGTTGGTGCCAGTTCAAGGTAATTCCACTGAAGTAAATGGAGTTTGGCACAGGTGTAAAACTAAAAATTCAGCTGTATTTTCTGCTGCCAGACAACCCTATATTTAGAATCCCATTTTTCATAGAGTACAAAGGCTTTTTTTCCCTATGAATGGGAACTCGTAAGAACTGCAACATGATCCCTCTTGTGTCCGGTCATGCAGCAGAGAAAGCACCCTCAAATCATAGATCACAGTTTCGCTACACTAGTGATCTTTGCACTAATGGAAAGAGACCAACTTTCAGGTAATACTGGTGTTATCACACAGAACCAGACACGATTGGTTTTGTTTGAATCGTGTTTGGTTAGATTCTTATGAACACCTCCACCACAGACGTCTACATCTCAGCCTTGACTAGTGCTGTGCTAGCTGTAATAACAGCATCTCAAAATTGTACTGAAAGAACTGCAAGAGAAGTAAGAGATAGTCAGTCCAGTATGATGATATTCTTCCTCTCCACCATTTCAAAATACTAATTTCAACTGGAAATTATACTAGAAAGGCTTATCCGTGGTCCACTTTTCAATATAATATAAACCTGAAGCACAAGGCAACAGATTTCCTTTTTTATTTGTATTCTGTTTTCATTAAAGCCCATTAGTCTTTTCCTTAGGGGACACTCTAATTTAAAAAAAAAAAGAATGTGTTAAAAGAGCATTTTTTAAAAGAAAAAAAAACCCCACCTCTAAAATTACCATGCAATATTTTGCCTTTATGCAAACTTGCCCTTGCTGAGAAATTTACTGCATTGTTAATATGAATTTCTCAGGGAAGCAGGGACAGGTTGGTGTTTTTAAAGATAATAAAGTTTGTTTTTAAATGTAGCAAAGGTAGGCAATTCTAAAGGCCCTGATCAATCACTAAGAAGCTTTGTTGTAAAAAAATACTTCTTTAGAATACAAAGCAGGCTTTTCAGAACATTCAGGCATAAAAGAGGAGGGAAGAGTGAGAGAGGAACATCACAAAAGCAGGCATAATTGATTCATAACATGTACTGAAGAGATGCAAAACAACAATGTAATTACATACTAATTCTGTTTTCCTGCAGCTCCTTGCATATGAATTGACCAGCTTGCATCCCACTTCTGCTCTGTATTATTAATTTTATTAAGCTGTAAGTTCTTATATTTCAGTCTGTTGTCAGCTTTACTGATTTTTACAGCAGCAGTTGAAATGTAGTGGAGCTGAATGAATGCTTCTTGTGCTAAGTCTTCCGTGTCACTCCAGATACCAGCGCAATCTCACCACAGGCCTTCCTTTCAGTCCCACTAAGCCTCCCAGTAAAAGCAAACTATGCTGCCATCAAGATAATATCCAGTCAATTAAGCATGTCTGTGAAAGCATTTCTTAAAAAAATGGTGGCCTAAGCTTACGAAAGCCTTTCAGACAGCTCTTACCATAAAGCGACACTGACGTTTGCAGGCTTAATTTATGTCTTTGAGAGACATGGTAAAGCTAGAGGAAAAGGAGGACAAGGATGCTGCCTGAGAAGGAAGTCTTTTTTGGTGCAGCTCCTCCCATTTACCTCTATTTACTGCCACGGAGTCCAGCATAGGCTTCAGTTTCACATTCAGCTTCACTAGACACTGGAAGAAGATGTAAAAAAAAAAGAGGGTGAGAGAAAAAATACTGACAGTATTTCCACTCCTCTGATGGACAGTCCAGGGAGTAACAGGGTAAAAAGAGTTTAATATGCACCATGCCCCTACCCTCCTTGCCCCCAGCTGTAAACTCCTGTGTAGGTAAAGCTTGTTGTTCCCATTGAGATCTCTTTACTTGTTCTGCCTGAGGCTTTAAGTAAGCCACCAAAAACGTCAAAAAAGCACATAAGGTAGCAGAATTGCTGCTCAACTAGTTTAGCTTTGTAATCCTTAAAGATAGTCCTTTTGAGCCATCCCCCAGGTGCCTAAGGCTATCTGGTTACTGGCACCTATGAGCAGGAGGTCCACTGGTTGGATGACAAGTTGCACAAAGCTGAAATAACTTTCAGATTCTCCCTAGTGCTAGATTCTTACTTCCTATAGATGAGTAAACCACAACAGTACTGTGCTTTCCAAAGCTGGCAAAAAAGTCCATTTCTCTGTGCTCAAACTAAAAAAGAAATAAGAGTTTTCTTTTTAGATTGCACTGAAATCACCTGTTTTGTACATACCCAGTCCAAAGCTCACAGAAGCCAGTAAGAATCTTTTATCTGGTTTCAGCTGGCTTCGAATCAGCCCCCAAATTATATAATCCCTGCACACCTTTGCTAGACATTTATTTTACCTTCCCCTTTAGTATCAAATATTTATGCGGAAAGACCACAAGTGCTTCACTTGGTTTTGTCCCTACATTAAAGAGAGGCAGAACCTCATTAACAGCAGCAACTTGGGTGTGAAGAAAGGGTTAACCAGTTATCTCCAAAGCGGTCATGTAATGTGCTCTTTCAGGACAGAGGACTATTACTCTTTTGCAGCTTTTTTGATTAGCAAGAAGTGGGTTTTGCTGAGAGTTGGGTATCATGCTTTCTCTGATAGCATGGAAACTACGTATTTGTCATTTGAAATAAAGGGTTGGTGCAAGGAAAAAAAATAACGACAGAAGACAGCAAAAGTTGTTTTTCTAAAAGTGCAGAAAATTATTAAGGAAAAGAAAGGAAAGGGGACACAGGTACCTTTGCAGTTGATCATTTTCATTATTTGCTTTAAATAGCAGGGTTAACAGCAACCACTTTAAATGGTCCCCAGAGCCCAGACACCGCTAAAGAACTGGGTATTTTTATAGCTAGTCTGCAAGCCATGGGAGCTTGGTTAGCTACTGAAGTAAGTCTTGGTAGATTTTAATTGTGCTATTATATGATAATTAAGGGTTAATGGCCTGATTTTAAGATGTGCTGAAAACTTGCAATTTCAGATGTCTTCAGTAGGAAATATGAATGCTCAGCACTTCTGAAAAATCATGCCATGAGTAAGTAGCTGATTTGTGTGGAACTTGAAGCAAATCCACTTGAAATTATTTCCTTAGAATATGGCACAGACTGGGCAGACAGGTTTGCAACCTTGGGCCTGGGGTAAGAGGCAGAGTTTACTGCAGTCTCTGCCACACATAGTGTTGCGTGCTGGTGACATTTGATAGAATGGACGTGGATTTATAACATTTCCATCACCGTGCCTCAGAGCTCCCCATTTTAGCTCTCTATTTTAGACCATTGTGCATTCCTCAAACCTGATTTGGCAGAGTCCAAAACAGAGGGACAATAATACGTCACAAACACCTGAAAATACCTGAAAAGCTCACTGCTGTTATCATTAGCACCTGTGTTACCACTACCAACTCAGTGTCTAGAGACAGCACATTAGATACTTGACTCTTGACAGCAACTTAGCAGATCCTTTCTGTGCAAAGCCCGTGTCCATTAAGCTTAACTCCACTGGCAGTTAAGCTTGCTGGTATTTCTTAAATCTCGAAGAAGTTTTCGTGAAGTATTTTTCCAATATACAATTTAGATTTAAAAACCAGAAATAATCAGTGTGTTTCAAATGTCTCTAAGCGCAAAGACGGCATTCCACATTCACACCCGGTCAGCCCCAGGATCTGTGAGCACCAAATGCAGCACAGTCTGTTCCCGTCATAAATGCTATACCAGCAACCTATACCTGCTACAGGCAACACAGAGGAGAAGGAACTCATGGGGACAGTGGACTTTGTCTCAGCGTGGCTGTGCAGCTCTAGGCTGTATCTGTGTCCTTCCTGTACTTTTTTTTTTGCCAAGACTGACCACAAGACTGTGATGTTTTCAATCCTAGTGCCAGGGAGCAAAGGCAGAGGCCTGGGCGTGACCTACTGCTGTGCCCATCCCTCCAGGCCTAGGCAGGTGCCACGCTTTTACGGTAGGAGACAGCCCTCTCACGTACAGTGCCAGGAGGACTGTGAGTGCTTGAGCTGCTCAGATCAATTAGCTTTGCGTCTACTACAGCAGAGACCAGAAGCCCAAGTAGATTGGGAATGGATTCAAGAAGCACCCACACAGTTCAACAGCAATCACTGTATCTTATGAGCTGTAAACACATTTTAAATCCAAAAGTAAAATACATATAATTCTAAGAAATATATACCTAAGTGTGTATTACAGAGTCTAATAACCCAGGTGCAACAGTGTTTACCAAGTAAATAACAAGAATGGTTAACTAATAACATTAATTTTGACAAAATAAATTAAAACTAATATTTAAGAAAGAATAAACCATGTCTTTAATATTCAGTTTTACCATAGCACAAACAATTAATTCTATTGAATACTTACAAAATATATAGTGTAATTTTAAGAAACTTTATTTTGTTACACATTAATTTAGATTAGGGATACTCGGCAGTGCAGATTTTGCACTTGGTCTATGAAACGTTTTTATTCAGACATTGATTTGATGTTTAAACACTACTTCTGTATTTAGTGTCCTTTCACTTTGGGACTCTTTCATTCTGATCTAGTCTCTTAATTAAACCAACTACTATAATTCCTATGGAAATTAGCTTTTATTTTATTTTTTCCAGCTACCAAAGTGTTTCAGTAGGATTTTTCTGATACAAAGTACACAAATTGGATTTTATTTCTGCTTGAGCTGTAATTAAAAACTTGTTTGACTACTGTATATCTGGCTCTGTTTTAATTATTAAACTCCAGTAATCAATTTTCTTTTATGAAGCTTCTGGGAAATTATCTCAAAAGCAACACATTTCTCTCCCTTCTGGCAGGCTCTTGACCATTTACTGAATTACATTCATAGCACCTGTTCCTGATCCGGATTAAACCACCAATTTATTCCCAAACCTATTTAAGTTTATTTGGCTGTAGCCCAGTCAGAGTTTTCTACCTCCCGTCTGCACTTTTTACTTTCCATTTTATTGCATGAAACCCCCTTGATGTACTGCTTCTCCAGGCCGCTGTTTCTGATGCATGCCTCTTACGAACAGCTTTGCTAGTGATCTGTCTAATTTGGTATCCAGCTTCTTAACACTCAATTTATTATTTGCTTTAGTAGGAAGAGGCTTGGTCTTCAACAGCTGCCTGACATGGGACACCAGCACATAAACTCATAGCTCTAGAGACGCCCTTTTTCCTCGTCCCTCCTTGGTGCAGCAGGCGGGCTGTGAGCTGGCGGGCGGCCAGCTGGGCACGGGGAGGGGGTGAGGGAATCCCTGCCTGGGGGAGTTCCAGTCTCTCCGCCTGGGACCTCGATGCCCACTTGCAGTCCTTCCACTGCAATGCAGCTGCCTTGCTACACGGCAGTAGGTAGAGGATTGGTGACCCTTCCCATTTTATCCCCTTTGCTGTAAAAGCTGTTCTTAATCGCAGAGTGATGAAGCGTGCTGGAAGAGTGGTCATGCTGGTGGCCATGTGCTCCGGCGTTAGGAAAAGCCAGAGAGGTTTGCAGTTCCCTTCTGCATCCATGTATTACCTCAGATGTGTAACTAAGCTGTTTCTCAGAACGTTACTGTACAGCACTGACTTTTTCTTACCACCTTCAGTAATGTAGGTATCTTTTGTTACTACGTACTGCTCTGTCCACAGCATACTTTCACGAGGTATAGCTCCTCTTACATCTAAGCTCCTCCAGTACGAGAAAAAGTTAAAGGCACTTCAGCAATACATTGTGTGCACCTGGGAGAGGGGCAGAGCTGCCTGAAGGAAGAGCTCAAAAGGGGGAGAGCATGACATACTCAGAGGAAGCTATTTATGGGAGAAGGGAGGGAGTGGAGAGTGTTTTTTCTAGGGTATAGAGATATATTTCTTAGGTATATTTTGCTAGATAAAGCATAGAAAATGCAGAAATAGCAGAAGTAGCAACAAACCCCTTCGGGGAAAGGGCGATGGGTAGCAGTGGAGGCATTTGTTGGTAGATCTGCCTCCTGGGTTGAAGGGTGGTGGTGGGGAAGAGGACTTCACCTGCCTCATCACCTTTATCTCTGGGAAAGGATGTTATCTGAAGCAGCCAAGATGCAGCACAGATGTGGCCAGAATCTAAACTATTGCTAAAGCAAATACAACATTTTGTTGTATCCTAAGACTAATACCAAATCCTTTTAAGGAGGAGCACAGTATGCCCTAACTTACAAACACTGCAGGACCTCCAGAGTATATACTTTTTTTTCTTTTTTTTTTTTCCCCTGGAGATTCTCATCCAAATATTGACCAGTTCTGACCTTGCTTAACTTATGAGCTTTGACAAGCTCACGGAAGTATGGTTGTGGGTCTAATATTTGTAAAGTGAGTTTATGGAGTAAGACCATATAAATTCATTTTTATGACTGAGCACATATCAAAAAGTTATAGGTCTCAGTGTTCACTCTACTTGGAACCTGGTGGTTTCTAATGAATCACTTTTATTATGTAGGCAGTTTCTGAGTTAGAAGGGAGGACTAGTGACCGAGAAGCCATAGGGATAAATTCAGACCTGGTGTAAGCATATGAAGCATTGCTGAAGTCAAGAGAGTCGTGACCAGTTACAACAAAGCTGAATTGGACTCCCGAGTTTTGCTGAAGTGGCTTTCACATGAGAATACATAGGCCAAAGGTGAGCCATCTATCTGAAAGTCCTTGAACTTCAGATTAGTTCAGATAAAAGGGAACCTGTACTGCAGTCAGCCACAGATTTGATCTTCATAATACAAATACTTGATGGCCAAAAGTATTTCTGTATATATGCCCGTGTATTAAAAACAAAAAGACTGCTAAAATTATACGTTCTATAGGTAGAATACAGAAGATAAAGCGATACAGAGAAGATACAGGGATTAACTTCTATGAACTTTTGACTGTGTGCATATATGGATTATTTGCCCTACTGATTCAGGGACATATTTAATCATTATGTTCCAGAAAAAATTACTGTATTTGGGAAGAGGCTGAGTTCATGGGAAAAAAAAAAAATTACTGCAATCTCCTCATAGTTGAAGGGAACTTTGTTTATTCCTTCTAGGGCTTACTGAGGAGGGGTCCAGATCATCAAGTACATAATGCATCAGTGCATTACTTTTGCATTTCTGCCAGGGAATTTTTTTCTGATGCCTAAAAATGTAATTAGATGAAATAAATATACTACTAACTTCCCTGACAGAAAACGGGTTTCTTTTATCTTCTCTATAGAAATTTTTAGCAGTGTGGAAGGAAGCTAATTGTCACTGGAAGGGGATCTAATACATGCACAAGTGTTCAGCTCTTCTGCTATGAATTAGGGCTATGTTTCTTTTTGGTGATGGTACACTAGCAAGAATAACGCTGCACTCCTTTGTAAGTAAACATGCATATTATAGAGGGATGATTATAAAGTAAGATTCTCCACTGGTAAAATGTGCCAGGTACTTCAGGAAGGAAAATATGTACAGAGCTCCTGGTAGCTCCTTGGTGTTCTGACCAATATCAAGCATGCTATGCTGTCAAAAGGAAAGAGTAATGCCGAAGGACTGGGTACCTATTGAAGTAGCTCAACTGATGTGTTGCTATAGCTGCAAATGATTCATCTGTTCATAATAATTTCATGAAACCAAGGGTTAGCTCAGAAGAGTTATTATTTCATAAACAACGTCTTATTTTGCTCTGCTGTTTATGGTTTTGATTCTATGTCTGTAGCATGCAAGAGACAGAATGTTTCTAACTCTTTTCCTTTCAACGTTTTAACCAAGCAGCTGATCAATGTCTTCTGCCTTGCTATTAAATGGATTTTGAAAAACTCTTCAAACCGTATCAGTCTCATATCCTTATTTAGTTCTTTGAATTTGCCCTCAGCTGGGAATTCTGTAGGCAACTGTGATTCTGTTGTGTTAAACACTTACTTGAAGCGTTTCATCCATCATCATTTCTAGTCCTTTTCTGATGCAATGTAGTTTGTGCTTTGTCTTTCTTGAAAACTGAATGGCTGTTAAATTATCCATTTATCTTCTTTCAGATTTGCTGTACAATTTGAGTTCCCTCTATTGGCTGTCTCTTCTACCTTAGCTGCCAACTTTTCAATCTACTTCCTCAGATCTTTATATACATTTCCATACATGACTGCACGTCCTTCGCAACACATTGGGCAGATAATTCTAAATGAGACAGCAACAGAAATTGTAGTATTATGAATTATTCACTTTTTCTTACAGATCAGGCTGAAAGCCTTTAGTGAAGCTTAGCTTCACTAAAGTCAATGGCAAATGTTGGTTTTTCTGTCCTCTCCCAAATATCTTTGCTGATGACCTGCCCTTTCAGTTGAGACCTTTTTGGCATGACTATCAGAGAAGTAAGTTGAAGTACTCTTGTTTGAAGGGAAAAAATACTTATTTTTGCTGTGCCGCCTTCTAAGCGATTTAGGAAAACTTGTAAATTCCTAAAATTGTTGATAGTAATACAATGTTTCATCAATAATCTCACCAAATTACAAAAATCCTAGCAAAAATAATGTTCTGTTAATTTCCAAAAGAAAAATGAATCCCTCCCTGCTCTCAGGAAACAAAAAAAGAGGATCAGGATCTTTGTGCCCGTTGTAAAAAGGTGTTTGAGTTACTCATAGACACAAAAATCCTTGCTCTGAAACCACCAAAACTATGCCCCTTCCATATTACACTGTGAAATAGTGACTGACTTAGAAGGGAATTGCAAACAAAAGTATTCTTTCTTCTTTTCCTGGTTTTTCTTTCTTGTATAGCTCTTCTTCATCTTTTCTCTCGATTAGTACAAAAGGAGCAGAAAAAACCAGACCCTTAGGATAAGGGCATGAGGCAAGAAAAGGTAAGAAAAACAGTTTGCTGACGCTTATTCCATTATTGGAAGTTGCAATACAGTCATAGCATCTGAGTTTTCTGAAAGTTCAAGAGAATTCATTCTGGGTGACCTCGTTTAGGTTCATCAATAGTAGACAAGCAACAAAGCAACAGAAGTGCTGAACCTAGTTGAGTTCCTATCTCAAGGCTACAGAAAGATCCTTCTGCAGTGCCAAAATCTCCTCTCTCTGGGACAAACCCTTATTCCTAATGTAATCCTTAGCTACCAACTCCCCCCAGCACTGGCATTTGGCCTGATTAAGTTTCCTCTGAAGCAAATTTCTTACAAACACAGCAGAATATGTTGCACCTGCTCTTCCTTGGATAATATTACCCCCTGGATTTCAACACAAAGTGAGACTAATTTGATCTGCCAACGTCTGTGCAGTCTCAGTCCATGGTGTATCACATACTGCATCCTGAGCCTATCTGCCTTACTAATCCTTGTCAGCCAGGCAGTCCCAGGAAGCATAGATGCATTATCTCTCACTCTCTGTGTCCAAATCCAATGTCAGAAATAAGCCCTGCCAAAAGTGTGCATCTTTATGGTAGTCTTTAGGATCTATTGAAAGTTATCCTCCTCTTCCCTCAACGTGCTACAAAGGAAAAGCTGATTTCAATGGGAATCACACAGAGCTGGATCAAATTGCTTCCTGCGAACACATTTTTTCCAAATAGCTTAGTCCTGATTCCCCCTTTTTTTTTTTTTGCTTAAAACACTTCTCAACAACTTGTGACCATATTTCAGGGAATGTCTATATATTGCTCACGGTGAACAGCTCACTACCTAGTGCTATCCCTGCCCCCTGACTAGTTGCAAACTTGAAATAGAACAGCAGTGCTCTGACTTTTGCAACAACAACCCCAGGTATGGGTGAATGGTGGGTACAGTAAGCCAGTTCCGAAATGTTCATACAGATAAACTATTCCTCATTAAATAATTTTAAAAGTTTTTCATTTCTGTGTAGAGAGGACAGAAGCATCTGAAGGAAAATGTCATTGTTTCGGCCGCACCCAGTGACTTTTGCCTGAGTAAGGACTAAGCCATCCCATACAGTCCCTTCTAGACAAGCAGGACTTCTAGAGGAGTGGTCCAAACCCTGAATTTCTTATAAATATTTCCTTATACAAAATTGTAATTGAAGGAATGAGGGAAAGGAATAGAAGTGGTAACTGAGGAAGGGCTGCATCAGGACATAGCAGTGTAAGCATGATTCTTAAAGCATACCTTTTCCTCCTGCTCTGCAAAGAATATTAAAAGATTCATCTGCCTTATAATTGTAACTAGAGTATACACTTTGGAAAAAAAATCACTGTGTGTGCCTATGTGCTTCCAGTTCGGGTGTCAAACTCAACTCTTGAACTGAAGTTAAAGCACAGAGGTAGCCATGATGGTTGGAGATTTCTGTGTATTTTTTCTATGCTTTGTAGAGGCTTGACCATTTATGATAACCTGTGCATTTAACGTATGCTTACAAGCAGAATAGATGCTTTTGCAGCTACATCATCATACTCTAAAGATAGATTTAATTACAAGGCCAGACATTATTTTCTGTAGGAAGACAGGCATATCAGAGCTCCTGGAGTTGTAGACAGAGTGATTAGATTTCTTTCTAAGTACGTCAAACAATGTGATAAAGGATTCTGTCCCTCCACATTCCGTTCAAAACATTTAAAGTACTTGCTAGGCTAAACATAACTGTTTCTACTCTTTCCAAATTCCCCCTAGAATCTTGGATGAAGTAATGCAAATTCACTTCTGTAGATACTATTATGTGTTTAATGCTCTCAATACCCAAGAAAATCTTGAATAGCACTAAAAATAACACTAAAATGGAGCAGTTCAATGGAGCACCAAGGTAGAGGTGAGCAGGGCAATCTCAGGCACGCATAAGTTGTAAAAGCCATGAGCTTCTTTATCTTCCACAAAGACATCTCCCTTAAATTTAAATAGCTGCTGTCATCGTCACTGACTACCTGACTATGTATTTATCTGCCCAGAAGCAGAGTGCATGGCCTTTGGCCCTGCTATTCATAGTGTTACTGTCTCTGCCTAACAATGCTGTGAACAGAGCTGGGCTTCTGTTAGCATCTTTTGTTTGATGGGAATCGCTGAAGCTTTGATGTTGTTTGTGAGAAAAATAATGATTAAAAAGAATAAGATCTTCACTCTCCCACTCTCTCTGCTCCCCACAGAGAAATCTAATCTGAGTTGGGAAAAATCTGTGACTGATCCTATCTTAGGTACACGCAAACCACAGAGTCCAGAAGAGAAATCTGTTAGCGTTGAAACTCCTAGCATCTCTTTACTGGAGAGTCACAGAGGTAATTTGTCTTAATGATCAAAATTCTGTTTCCTGTTACATGAACATATATGTCCAAATAGGTACATAATACTTTCTCTGTGTGGTGAACACAGCTGTCAGTGTAGCCATAGTGCTTTATTTTCAGTGGGATGTCTTAGATTTTCTGCTTTAGTTGCATGTGCTTCCCCTTTATAGAATATTCTACCAAAAAGAAGGGGATGATTACTTCATACTGAAGCTACATTAGTAGATTTGAAATGCTCTGTAGTTCCAAAAATTGTGTTTTTCTATAAATTATTATTCTAATAAGCTTGTTTCTCATCTCTACTGATGAACTCTTCTCTTGCTGTCATTTTTGAATGAAGAGCAAATGCAGTAAAGCATAACTAAAGCCCCTAAAATCAGAGCTTCAGAGTAAATGGATGGCTGTTCTGCTACTCCAGGCAAAAACTCCAGTCACATAAAAATACTCCGATCAGTGATCACTACAGTAACAAAAAAGTAAATTCAATAAAATTATAATGTCCCAAGTGTAATAAAAAGCAATGAACAAAAAAATTGGGAAGCTTTTATCTTCACAAACCTTTGATCCACAGTGTGAAGGAAACAGATTTGATTCCTAAGGTATTTTGAAATTGGAGGTAGCTTGATTCCCACATTGAGCAGCAGATGTAGGAGAGAGCAAGGGAGCAGAGCCATGGCTTACCTTGTGCCAAGAGCAGAGTCAGGCTTACAGAGCAAACACAAAAAGGTTTTGGATTTAGACACTTGGATATGGGAAATCTAGCTGTGTATAATTCCTCATTTTTTTTTTTATATCCCCAGCTATCATTATATATCTATATTTAGCTTCAAGCTCCACATTAGCTTATGATGTAGCATGTTTTGTATATCTTTAACCTTCTTTCTTCCAGGTCAGATGGGCATTCCAAGGGGCAGTCAAACAGGATTACTAATGGAAGGTGCACAGATCTTGAGGATTTGCTAGTCACCTGTAAACCTTCTCACGAAAAGGGGCCAAACTCAGAAAACAGTTCCAGCCAGGTAAGCAGAGGCACGTGATACACATCCCCCAATAAAGGAGACTTCATTATCTTTTACTTGGAAGAAGAACTCCACCTCAAAGGGGGTTTTCTTGAGCTACCTTAAGGAAAAGCAGCAAGCAGAGCAGATGCATAAGGAGGAAGTGGAGCCAAATCTCCCCAGAAGACTGATCAAGTCCCAAAGAATGTTTCAGAACAGAGAAAAAAAAATAAAGCTAGGAAGGCCGTAACTCTCTAAAATGCTCTGCAAAGTTTATATACTATTTTAAGTATGAAACATTCCTCGTGGGCACTCTGGCACGTAGCCTAACTCATAAGCTTCGACTGTGGAGAAGATATGGTTTGTTATAGTACTGTCAGTGGCACTGGGGTGGTGTCAGACCACTCCTGGAAGTTTGGGCTGTGAAGTTCCTTCCGCACTGCATACTTCAGACATCTGCAGCTGCCAAGAATAGTCCACTCTTAGGAACTACTGTGAGCAAAGAAAATTTCAGGGGGTTCTGCTGAACTAGTGTCTGACTTTAATGGGAGTTGCAAGCATTCACTGGTTGCTGGGACCACCTCTACTGCGTGGGTGTCAAATAAAACAGAGCACAGCATTAGGTCCTGCTGTAGCAACTGCGTTGGTATGGACGCACGCGTTCCCCACAGAGTTCCCTTCAGGGCTCGGGATGCTAGGATCTGCGCACACGGATTCAGGACTTCTAATCACTAGCATGGAAAAGATTACATGCGAAAACCTTGATTTTGTTCTCTATGGCTTAATGTTGTAATTCTGGTATCACGAGTGTCAAATGTTTATGTCAAACATACGGTTTTTATAAGCACTATGCTAGTGAGCTATATAAGTACCGCTAAGATTTTACTAATTTGTCAGCTGCCACTCTGCCTCTTTATGTTGCATTTGTAATGATGTAACCCATTCTATCCCCACATGCAGTCCCTACAACGTATTACAATGGCTCGAATTTTAAAGAATGTATTTGGAAAGAAAAAAAAAAAGAAATCTAGGACTTGGCCATAGTTGTAGTGTTCAGCCAGCCCTAAATGGAGGATTTACAATGCCTGAATACACTGCTGTGATATGTGTATTGAGGTTTGATTAAGCTGGATATGAAAATTAAAACTTGGCTTCATATTGAAGAGAGAATCTCCTGCAGTGTGATACGATGACATCAAGTTTTCTGTTTACCCCTAAGGCTGGTGTTGCAATGACTTCCAGGTTTGATGGTGTCTCTTTTCTAAGTTGTTGAGCAGCAGGCTAATAGCTGCACAGCATGATGCAAAGACAGCAGAAAGCAGGGAAATCAGATGTGAATATATTCCCCAGAGATCTCCTGCTAAGATGGAGCTAACTAACCGGAGCTTTAGTGCTCAGATGTAGTCTTCTCATGCAGAGGACGGTACGATTATCAGCTCTTCCTGCTTTATTGTACATTTTTGGATTGCAGATGCTATTACAAATCATGAATTCTGGTATAATATGCATTCTAGTGTAACATGAACTATTACATAGAAAGGAACATTATTTTTAAAGCGTTTTCATCCAAGGTCAGTTCCCCCCTGCCCCATATTGTCCAAAATGATCTTGCTATTTTAAAAAATACAGGTTTATTATCTTCTGTGCTTGCTTTGCCGTAATTGTTTGAAAGCCATAGATTTAGTTTATTTCATCATGACAAAGATTGTCCTAAGAAAGGGACAGGATCTACTGGCAAAGCAGTAGCCCATCTCGCTGTTTACACAAGCGCATGTTGTCCATGTCACACAACACGAGTTGCTTGCTGCTGGGCAGTCACTTCATTATTGCCACAGTGGCAGCCTCAGATGCTACAAGGTATAGAGGGCAGGGGAAGCACATCATCCTTCCTGCCTCGTTTGCTATTGGTGACACATCTGGTCTGTAAAATGAAAAGGAACTGCTA
>NW_008824035.1:7942553-7948398 GCF_000699105.1 Pygoscelis adeliae | reverse complement strand
AAGTTCAACAGTTTAATGTTAACATGGCAGCTGCTACCTGCTTCCCAGGCTCTTGGCTTCGTGTCATCACTGACTCATTCATTGCTCAGAGATGTGAGGCAGTTTGGGGTGCAGTGGTAACAGGGAGAACTTGTTGCAGTTCCCAAAAAATACCTAGTGAGAACATCCCCACGTTTTCTCCAATATCAGTGGCCAAACTGGCAGCCTTTAGTGGCATAAGGCAGTCTGTGTGGTTTCAGTGAGTAGGAGGAAGACTGGCTGACACAGTTATTGATGGTTAAGTTTCTATAGTGTTATTTTCCATTTATCATCCTGCTTATCTATCTCTGCTTTCTATACACAGAAGAGAGAAAAAGTTAAAACAGTGACGCTTATGTTACACAAGTCAAATCTGAAGCTGGTTTAATCCAAAAAGAGAGAAGCATTATCCTGGTCATCTATAGCCCTAATAAAGTAGTACTTGAGAGCTTATACACCTTATACCAAGCTCCCATGCAGTTTGTGTAGAAGCATGATTAAAAGAGTGAACTCCAAGTTAAACAGCACACAGGTTAAACCTCAAATCATTTGTCACTGACCTGAAAGGTTTGGCCTAGAGTGTGCCTTAACAGTTTGGAAAGGAGCCAGAAGGGAGTGCAAAGGCTCAGCCTTGAGCTTCCCTTTGGGTCACACATTCAGACAGGCCTGACAGCAGCACCTAACGAGGTCGTCCCTCTGGCACCTCTCTCTTCAGAGCACGCCACACCTTGCCATGATGAGAATCAGTTTGTCTCAAACATAAGAAAATAAACAGTTGCCCTATCAGCTTTTATAACTTAGAGAGGAATTATGTTTACAGATATTACCACCACCTTCAGGGAATCTGAAGATTTCTGGATAGAATTCAGACTTTCGGTGAAGTCAAAGAAAGATAAGAGTGCAAATAGCCTTCAAGTCTTCTCTGGACTCTACAGGAGCAGTAAGTAAAAATTACCTCATATAATGGCATGCAGATGCTATCAATCCACTCGAGCTGCAACCTGGGTAGTTCATCTTTCCTGTTCCGATCAAAAATGGCCTGAATTGAGAAGGGAACAAAACTGTCATGCTTTATTACACTGGAGTATTTTACAGACACATCATCCAGCACTTCGGAGCTATGATCAAATTCTCACAACCAGAACACCTTGTAAACTGTAATCAATCTTTGCAGCAGTCTCCCTACTGCTTTGTCTGGCATGAAAAATAAACTGTTTATTTTCAATTCTGTTTTGAAATTTGTAGGCTGAACGTATTTGAATTTTATAATTCTGTGATGTAAAATAAATGATCCACAGTTGGAGTTGAGCTGGTAAGAAACCTCCTGTAGAAATGTAAAGTGGATACCTTTGAGTAGAAATTTCCCTTTTCTCACATAGGGTTTTTCACCTCAGCAAAATGAACAGTGATGGATCTGGGCTGGCTCCCTCCCTCCTAGTTATAGACCCTTTCTGCAGAACCAGCCATGTCTGTGAATCCAAAGGGTGGAGAATCAACATATCCGTTTTGGGAGCAGTTATCAATTTGTTCCACTGGAAGCAGCCTAATTCACTGCTCATGGCACTCCCCCAGAGAGGAAATTATAGAGGTCGAAGCTGGTGTTTAAGAGGCTCAATTATTGGCTGAAAGGAGATGGAAGAAACAGAGTTCTGAAGAGTTTGAACGTGAGCTGAGTTTCCTTCATACCCTGCCTGACATTACTTGGGTCCATCAGCTTTCCGTCTACAGGATTTTAATCCTCTTTCTAATGGTCATCCATACCATTTACCGAATGCCTTTTTTAACTCTCTGAATATGCCAAGTTTTAAATCTTTCTGTCTTTTTCTGTGGAAAGTCTGTTCTTATTCTGGGCCCATGTCCTCAAGGCCGATGTCTCCTGAGAAAACTTACTTTCCTTCTGTACCTTCTAGAAACTCCAGACTATACATATTACATTACATTAAATGTCTGGTTGAATTCTTCTAGTTGTAGCCTGCTCTTTCTGACATAAACAGGTATCACACAATGTATCTAAATAAGACCAGGAGGTAAGATTCAAGGACTCTCTGATCTTAAATCAGAATCTTGGGTTTGATTTTGGAGAATTCTGTATTTTCTATTTAAATAATTTTGAAAAATCCTGTCATTTTCAGATTGTTATAAGCACAACACAAGAAAAAATCCTTGAGTTGTAAGATAAGAGAATATCACATTATCTTGCTGACTAACAATTCTCTTCTCTAACTAGCAGCAATACCTATCTGGGTGGCTTGTCATAGCGATATGTAATGAAATACATCAGCATTTGATCTTGTTTAAAAATTCCTCATTAATGTGGTAAAACTCTACATGATTTTGACCCTTAGCCATCAACTGTTAGAACGGATGAACTTTGTGGTTATTTCCTGGTCTTATCCCCTAACATAAACCACTTAATACATCAGTTTACTGGATTCTTTGAAATTGTGAAGAGCCAGAGAGGAAAATCTTCCTTCAAGCTGTATGGCTTCAAAGCATCCTACATGTGGCCCACAAATTACTGTATTCCTTGGTGCAGACTGTACAGCCCAAAGGAAGAGTGAGAGTGCTCCTATGATGGAGGAAATACTGAAGATATTTATAGCAATATGCTGCTCTTCCCCACCTGTCTAGGCTGTTGGATGCAGATTTTCAGAAGACATGAGTCCAGAAGAAAGCTCTGGCTTTTGTCTTTCTCTGCACTGCTACCAAGTCTACAGTATGTCCAAAATGTAGATGTAATAACACACCTTAAAATAATTCTTAAGGTTGCTGGACCTGGGCCATTTGCACTGGAATTCATCGCTACTTGAAGACTGTAACATTAATGTATGTGTTGAAATAAAATTACTTCCTATTATGCTTCAATAGCATGAGAAACACGTTTTGCAAATTTTATATACAAGGCAGGAAAGGCACTTATACCATATTATATGGAATGGTACTTGCAGTTATTCAGGTCTAGATTTGGTCTCAGAATTGTGAATACCATGACTGACTGATTACTCTTCTACTGGACTATAGCTACCATTTTTTCTGAGATGTACACACAGAACTACTATAGGAAAGAAATCCATTAATGTCCCAGCCTCTGACAGCATACAAAGTGAAAAGCCATTTATTGTATCTGAGCATTGTTTACTACAAACTTTTTAACTTTATTGACTTCACTACATCACCACAGGCTCATGTGTGAATATTATCAAAGTGAGAACAAGTCTGAGCCACTGGAATGGTCTTTTTATTTTTGGAAGCATAAACACATTTGTGAATGGCTTGTAAGTTAAATTCTTTAGAATACTTTCTGTTACCCTTCTCCTGTTGCCTCCAGATAATGGCTTGTCAACATTTTGAGGTATTTAACCTGGATAAGGCTGTCTCCTCAAATCGTTCATTGAAAACCTTTATGTAACTTTTTTTCTTAGTTCTTGTTTGACACTTTATACCCATCTGCCTATATTCCACTCAATACCAATTTATCCTTTCAATCCCAGTGTTACATTTAGTCGTATACCTATAGAAATGCTTTTCAGCATTTGATACATCAAATAACACAGATAGACACAGCTGCAGCATAAAATAAATCTGACAGTTTTGATTTCCCTAAGTAGCTGGTGATTTTTTATTTGAATACTGTGTATTAAAAAAGAGTACCTGTTGCTTAGAGAATTAACTGACAGAATAACCTTGGGAATAGGTACACAAAATGGGGAGAAGGGCTTAATGCAAAAGTGACTGAGTTGACTGGAGAGCTTTTATATATGGCTCTAAATGCATGTCCTTTATTGGACAGAGCTTTTATTTATTCCAAGATTTTTCTTTACATACAAAATACAGTTATTTTTTCTGAATGAACCCAATGACACTTTCTTACCCTATTCGAGTTAGTAACTATTTCAGAAGTGATAAAAACTTACTGAAGGCGTGAGTTTGAGTTCAGATCTTTCTCTGTCTCCTTGTTCAAAGAACTCACTGGTTACCAGCTCAGCTGCCTAAAACATAGATCATGATAAAGATTAGAGTTCTTGCTACATAATTTTTAGGGTAATGAGTTCTTGCTCAGACCATGACTTCAGCCTGTGCTTAACTGCAAAGAAGTTAATAGTCTCACTTATGTGACTGATGTCAGGCACATGTTTGTACAGTTTTCAGGACTGGGCATACAGGGGGTATAAATAGCCATAACCACTGATAGGCACACTTACCCCTTTTTGATAAGGAATTGACTGGGGGAGTTGCATTGCAATGTTGAGGTAGCACTCAATGCAGTTATATGCAACTTACTCAAATATTGAGAACAGAATAGAAAATTATAGCTTCTTGTTGGCATGCACAATTATGTCTGTAAAAGTGCTTTGTAAAATGTGTAAAACTGTCTGCATATTTACAGGCTGTTGCCCTATATAAACAACTTCCCTTGTCAAAGAAACTTAATTAACCAATAACCTCTGTTGTCTTAATTTAATGTGAAATCCTAAAGGTTTTTTTCCGCACTAGGCTTTACTTTTTTCCCATGACTGTCATCACTATAGGATCTGAATATCTAAATATGAACTCAGATTGTGATTATCATATTGAATCAAAATCAAGAACTGGTGGGTTGGAAGTTGGAATGTGTCTTTCTGATTTTTGTGAATGAAGATGTTCTATTCAGCAGAGGTTTGTGCTTTGCAGAAGAACACAAGATTTAAAAACAAAATTAGTTATGGAAACAACAGGAATTTTAGGAAGTCAAACAGTGAGCAATCCTGATATAGTAGCCTTTATGTACTGTACTTTTCTCATGTGTGGGGCTTAGAAGGTAAACGTGTGACATCTGAGATGCAAAAAAAGGAAACTAATCTACTGAAGATGGCATTCAGTTCCTAAAGCTCCTGGTCATGCCTCCTTATTGTTTTCAAGTGTTTTGAAGCTAGGAAATGATATCATAATGTCAAGGCACGAGAGGGTCAACTAAGGTGTTCGGGGGGGGACGGGCAACTTAAATGCCTCTATGCAAACACACACAGCATGGGGAATAAACAAGAGGAGTTAGAGATGTGCGTACACCTGCAGGGGTATGATCTTATTGGCATCACAGAGACATGATGGGATGGCTCCGATGACTGGAGTGTTGGAATGGAAGCATACAGGCTCTTTAGGAAGGACAGGCAGGGGAGATGAGGAGGGGGTGTCGCCCTCTATGTCAGTGACCAGCTGGAGTGCGTGGAGCTCTGCCTGGGGATGAATGAGGGGCCGACCGAGAGTTTATGGGTCAGGATTAAGAGGAGGGCAGGGACAGGTGACATTATAGTGGGGGTCTGCTACAGACCACCTCACCAGGAAGACCAAGTGGTTGAGGCCCTCTATAGACAGATAGGAGCAGCCTCATGCTCAGAAGCCCTGGTCCTCATGGGGGCCTTCAACCACCCCGATATCTGTTGGAGGGACAACACGGCAGGGCTTAAGCAATCCGGGAGGTTCCTGGAATGCGTCGATGATAACTTCCTTCTCCAAGTGGTAGAGGAGCCAATGAGGAGAGGTGCTATGCTGGACCTTGTTCTCACCAACAAGGAAGGGCTGGTGGGAAAATGTGAAGTCGAGGGCAGCCTGGGCTGCAGTGACCACGAAATGGTGGAGTTCAAGATCCTTAGGGCACTGAGGAGGGCGCACAGCAAGCTCACTACCCTGGACTTCAGGAGAGCAGACACTGGCCTCTTCAGGGATCTGCTTGATAGAGCGCCATGGGACAAAGCCCTGGAGGAAAGAGGGGCCCAAGAAAGCTGATTAATATTCAGGGATCACCTCCTTCAAGCTCAGGAGCGATGCATCCCAACAAAGAGGAAGTCAG
>NW_008824035.1:7902252-7941307 GCF_000699105.1 Pygoscelis adeliae | reverse complement strand
GACACCAAGCTGTGTGGTGCGGTCGACACGCTGGAGGGAAGGGATGCCATCCAGAGGGACCTTGAAAGGCTTGAGAGGTGGGCCCCAGCGAACCTCATGAAGATCAACAAGGCCAAATGCAAGGTCCTGCACATGGCTCGGGGCAATCCCAAGCACATATACAGGCTGGGCAGAGAATGGATTGAGAGCAGCCCTGAGGAGAAGGACTTGGAGGCGTTGGTTGATGAGAAGCTCAACAGGACCTGGCAATGTGCGCTTACAGCCCAGAAAGCCAACCATATCCTGGGCTGGATCAAAAGAAGCGTGACCAGCAGGTCGAGGGAGGTGATTCTCCCCCTCTGCTCCGCTCTGGTGAGACCCCACCTGGAGCACTGCCTTCAGCTCTGGGGACCCCAACATAAGAAGGACATGGACCTGTTGGAGCGAGTCCAGAGGAGGGCCACAAAGATGGTCAGAGGGCTGGAGCACCTCTCCTATGAAGACAGGCTGAGAGAGTTGGGGTTGTTCAGCCTGGACAAGAGAAGGCTCCGGGGAGATCTTATAGCAGCCTTCCAGTACCTGAAGGGGACTACAAGAAGGCTGGAGAGGGACTTTTTACAAGGGCCTGTAGTGATAGGCCAAGGGGTAATGGCTTTAAACTGAAAGAGGGTAGATTTAGACGAGCCATAAGGAAGAAATTCTTCACTATGAGGGTGGTGAAGCACTGGAACGGGTTGGCCTGAGAAGTTGTGGGGGCCCCATCCCTGGAAGTGTTCAAGGCCAGGTTGGATGGGGCTTTGAGCAACCTGGTCTAGTGGAAGGCGTCCCTGCCCATGGCAGGGGGGTTGGAACTAGATGATCTTTAAGGTCCCTTCCAGCCCAAACATTCTATGATTCTATGAAGGAGAAAACCTGCACTTCATGAAATCTCAGAATTTCTTGGTCTAGCAACTGCATGGTAGCTAACATTCACAAATCCTAAGCTTGTTACAGTTGAAATAAGGAGTACCAAAATAAATTGGAAATATGTGAAGTGATGCTATAAAGTACTCTTAAATCTTGAGCCAGGCTATTGCACAGTTTGGAACTTTATAATGTCTGTAATCCCAGCGCGCTAATAAAATTCTGGATCAATACTCCAGATAGAGGAATAATTTAACAACTTAGCAGCAATTAAGGGTTTGCCAAGTGTATTGTATAAAATAATCAAGACATAGTCTCACCCCTGTTTCTCACCTCTATTCTGATCCTGTTCTCCTTGTGTCCCTTTTCCTCTTCTTTTGTCTGTTTCTATCTTCCTGAATTGTGCCTTCTTACATGTAGCCTTTATTCCCTTCAATTAATATATTTAAATCTCTTTCTCCCTCACTTTTCATGGTTTTTTTTCTTTTGGCACAGTTGAGGTCCAACTATTTCCTGTTTTCCCTCTGTGGACTTATTAGCCTGTCTGCTCAACCAGGTAATGTTTCAATCAATCCCAGACTGGATTTTTCAATCACCTGTACACCTGTAAACCTGTATACTAGGCTGCAGGGGAATTTTCACCTGCAGACCTCAAAAGAAATAAGGATAAAAAACCAGTCTGCCGGAGACTTCAGCACTAATTCAGCACCATAGCACAAAGATTGACAACATGGAAAACAGACCTTACCTGACATTTTGGCTGTCAAAGAAAATGGAGAAGCTAACTGGCTTAAAGAGGAAAAATGAGGAGGGATTGCATACGCTGCAGCTGCAGCTAGGTGGCACTGAAAAGTCTTGTGACTCATTTTCCCACCACAGGATACGAGAAACTTCTCTGATTTCCATATGAGGTGACCATATTCTGGCTGAGTAGAGTAACAGCCTTAGAAGGACTATTCTCATAGTCTGCTTATAAAAGCAAAAAAGACTCATCTGACAAAACTGCAAGCTGAGGTGAAGCCCTCACCACATAAATGCTTTCTTACGGAGTTATTGTGCATGTAACTTTCATACTACCACAAAGGAGGCCAAGTCCCTTTCAGCTTCTGTCACTTCGTTGTCCTCCAAGAAATCTCGCTGCTCCTCCCTCACTAGTTCTCTGGTCTAGCTTCTCTTTTTCACCCCCTCTTTTTAACTATCACTTTGCTGTTAAGCCAACCAAACTTCCTCCAGGTGCTTAGCCACACTCAGCTGCACTGGTGTATTTCCTATTCGCTTCTTGATGCTGTATATTCCTCCAAAACCCTACACAGCTTGCCTTCTACTGGCTTGTTCTGGACCTCAGTAAAGGACAGAGAATTATTAGCGTGGGTACAGGAAATATTAAGGATGGATGCTGAGTAAGGAAAGATGCCTAGAAGAGGGAAAATCATGTGGTAAAGGGCAAGACTTTGGGACAGGTTGCTTTCTTACACTGTAATTGTTTGCCAATGCTGGACCCAAGTTTTATGTATGTTTCTAAAGAGCCGACTCAGCAGCAGAAGCCTGAATTTTTATTTGTTTGTTTCTGAGTACAGGATGCTAAAAAAGGCTCTATACTACACTTGCAGTTTTTTCCATCAGTGCTGAGAAAATGAACACATTTCTCTTATCATATATACTGAAGGTTTTACGTTAATCAAAGTTTCCCAATCATCTGCTGGTATTTTTATCTTACGGAAGATTCTGCCGCTACCAAGGAAAGCTTTGGGACAAAACAAGTAAGCGCAGCTACATGTGGCTAATGCTTTTTTTTGTTTAATCCATCTATTTTTTGATATGGATTTAAAAGGTTATTAAGAGGAGAGGTTGTAAACCCAGATCTCTTCAGGTACCTACATGCTGCTCACCAGTATGTGTACATGGAAAGATTATGCAATAAACCATTTCTCGCAGAAACCCCCTGCTATTTTTTTACAGCATTAATACCGCTGTAAATTGATTCCAGTTTTGGTCCCTTGTAAGCCAGGGCCCTGGGAATATTGTCCCACCAGTCCTGCCTCCTCCCAGCCCTGCTATTAATCATGACTTGCCTGTCTTGAAATCTCCCACGGTTTGGTCACAGCTCCAAGGTCACAGGCTGTCATTAGCATTGATCTGAAAAACAGAAATGAACAATACAAGCTGAATCAACCTTTGTTGGATTTCTAAACAACTGTGCTCTGGATGCATAAATAAATAATACATATATAAAATGTCAGCCCTGCTACCTTCTTTTCCTCCAGAAAAGAATGACATGTTTGAAATCTTAGCCATCAGCATGGCTTTTACATCACAATTGTGCCTAATGTGTTGCAGGTCATCAAACGATTAATTTTGGTATTGTGCATTGCACACTAAAAAGGAAATGATATTGCAAGGGAATAACTGCTAATTTTGCAATACTTCTAACACTACTTACATTAATACCTATAATATACTAGAAAGCATGTGCTTCACATGATATAAGTAAGGGTACTATTGCATAATAACATCTGCAAACTGGATTAATTTATATGCCTATTTGTAAGTGACTGCTGTAGCAAGAGAACCTATAATCACAGGAGGCATCCCAGACACTGTTTAAGCAGTTTCTACTGCTCATCTACAATAAAAATTTAAGATTTACTATGAGCTATACTGTTCCACTGTAGTTTAATACCTAGCTACAACCATGTTTTATATGCATTAGGAGAAAGAAACCATTCAGCTGTAGAAAGCGTTTATGTACAGTACATGATGCAGATAAAAGTCTAAGAAAGTTTAAATGAGGAACAAGGGCACTGAAAATGAAGCATCAAATATATTGCCTGAATCTAAAACTAGGAATGGTTGAAATGATATGGAAAATAGAAAATGGCCAACGTTTTGGTCAAAAGACCAAAAGGAAACAGAAATTTAATGAAATTTCAGATAAAACGAGACATAATCAGGCATGTATATGCAAATGCACACATTTTATTGTCTCAAAAGCACGGTGTACTCAAACCACCCACAATGTGTGAGGTTTTCAGTAGGATGCAAGCTCAGATCATTCGTGAGGGCTAGAAGAGTACCGTGTATCTGCAAATTCCCAGGTACAGACTAGAAGAACAGAGAGAAGCATGGCCAGTGAAAGAAAACAGCTGGGAGGAGGAGGGAATGGGGAAATGGACAAGATCTTTGCGTCCTGAGGCAGAATATTGATGCTTTCTGGAGAAAGAGCGGTAACTGGTGGGGCTGGGAGAAAGGGAAGAAAACGTGACAGGGTGTGAAGGCAGAAATAGGAATGGAGAAGGTGAGGTCACACTGATTACATCCCTGCTGTTTCGTAATGTTTAGAAATCATACCGTACATTTCATATCATGGATCATATTTTTAAAACAAGCTACCTTCTCTTGTTACTCTAAGTCTTCACTCCATGACATATGAAATTCCTTAAACAAATAGGGCTACACTTTGAAATAACCAGAAAGCAAGAAATAGTACTGCTCACCGAAGTATTTCGCGGTGGTTTTTTATATTCCAATCATAACCACCTTTACTGACAAGTTCAAAAAACTCAGTCCTTCTCCTGCAACAAAACAGATTATCAGAGAAGGAAACGACACTTCCAGGGCAACACTGCAGTAGAAACACAGTTCTCTGGATGATATGAAATCATTGCACCTCATGTATTATTGTTAAAGTCGTTACACTGACAGTCCATTTAAGCGAAACATACTAATTTCCGAACATGTTCTATAAATGTCCGTTATCAATGTCAGAGTTGCCTAGTAAAAGCAATATTGTATTTATGGTCTCTGCAGATAAGGAAATAAATGGTACCAAAATGTTCAGTCTTCCATGGAAGCATGAAATGTTCAACTACAGCAGCGGACAGACAGACAATAGAAACACCCCTAAAATATATACACACTTCTCTTTACTTGTCCTTGCAAAATGATTTTTACTTCTGGATCCTGAAGGTTTCTCAGAGACGTGCAATTCCTGTTATTTCCAGCACACAGAACAGAACAGTGAGACACAGGAGCTGCAGATGTCTCGAGTTAGTAGTTCTTACTGACTAGAAACTAGGTCTCCCTGCTTGGTCCCATGCTTTCTCTTCTGGAATATCTTGCCTATGTCCTCAAAGATAGACAAAACATGAGCCAGAACATGTTAATGCTTGTTTGGTGCCTCTAAATACCAAAATTCTGACTCATCATAGCCTGTAATTTTTTATGGCACTGAGACTCCAAGCAGCTCTTATTGCATGCAGTGTGATTACAATATGAAACAGATCCTGCCCCACATATAGCGGAAGTTGAGGTACAAAAATATGGAGCAACTTGCCCAGAGTGACACAACATATTAGCATCAAAGCTGGAAAGCAAATACCTATGCTCTGAGTGACAGTCCAGTGCCCCTGGAGTCCACTGCCCCTCTCACAGGAGACTGTGCTATCTCTTTGTCGAGTAGAAATGTAGTTAGATTCCCCAACAGGAGAGAGTTTGCAAAGTCCTGTATTTTCTACATTTACTTCAGCTAGACTGAAATTTTGAACAGTGATTATTGAAAGCACAGTCTGACAGCAGCGAGTACAGGTTTTACACATGAGGAGATGCACACTCCCAGGAACATTGCCCTTGATCAATGGACAGAATTTTACATGGGACATGTTGCATTATTCTGGTCCCTGACTGTCATGTGTTATATGATCAGTCACTCCTACTATAGGGCCCTTCTATAATGGATTTCATGACAGCAACTAGAACAGGGAGATACAAGGACTACGTGATGATATCTAATTCCTTATGTTTCCCAAAATAAGACATAAAAGAGTTTCATGTTACAAAATTTGCTGGGACAATGCAAAGTCACACATGCAGAAAACAAAATTCAGTTCTCTCACACAAAGTCATAGCATCATGGCCCCGGTGGAAATAAATATTGCAACAATGAAAATTTTAATGGCCAAGAGTAGTTGGCACATAAACCTTAAACCAGCCTAATCCTGAGCAGATCATCAACAACTACACAACTCTACGTGAGCAGTGGATTTTTGCATCCTGTATTTCAGTGCCCAGTCTAACAATGTAAAATTTGGTAATTATTTCATTTTGAAGTGTCAGATATTCTGGGCAATTCATATGTTACTGGACAAAAAACAGGCAAGAATGTTTAAAGTTGAAAGCTCAGGAAGATGACATCCCAGAAACCTCAAACATTTGAATTTAGAGATCCATAAACAGTAACTGAAAATGTGAGTCTCAAGGCCTTATGTTAAGCTGAAAACTTTAAAATAAGAATTTTCTTTGAAATCCATTTAAATGGATGCAGAAGTAGTAGTCCAACTCCACAGAGAATTTCTAGTGTAGGAAGGAGTCAACCTGAGGAAAGCAGCCACGTATAAGGAAACAATTTCATGTTTCCTACTGGTTGCATATGCATGGTATCCAAAACGAAGAGGTTTGCTCTTATTAAGCAAACATAGTACGCCAGGATTTCAGAAATAAACAGAATCATAACAATTTTGCAATATCTTTGAGTAACATTGACTCTGGTTGTATTTTGCCTGGAAGGGAAAGTTGTCTTGCTGTATATAGCAAATCCAGTTTCTCTACAGCCCAGTGGCTCAAGACATCATTTGAGTGATTTTCCATACACTTCATTTTGGTTCCATGCTTTTGCTTGTTGCATTATCTACAAAGCATCATTATCTAGAATTATCTACTAAAATCAAGTATATTTTCCATCTGATCTTTCACTGAAAGTCAGTTTTTTGTTTGTTTGTAGAAAAGTATTGCCTTGAGAAGGTCATAAAGTCTTGCTCTGCCTGGAGTTTTGTTGCTGTTTTGCTAGCTGGACTTTGTGATCATTAGGTTTAGGCATTCTAAGAATACTGATATGAGAATTTCCTTCTCTACAAAAATATTAAAGACGTAGCAAACTGAAAAAACAAGGTCAGTACTTGTGAGGAAACATCTGTTCACATAGGGTGGCTTTAAGAAGTGTAAACCATTAATGTTTCCAGGGAGTGATTTTCAGGCACTTTTGGAAGTAAAGAAGCATAACAACTACCTGATTAATGAATCATCACACAAGAGGAAAAGATAACATATTTTCAGACTTCTGAGTAAAGAGGCATCATTTCCTAAAAGTTTTCTGATTCATGTAGCACATAAAAATCAATTAGGCAAGCAAGGAAGAATAATCTTGAGATTCAGCTGATGTCCCTTTTTGGACATTATTTCTCTGTACTAAAACTAGGAAGACAACTTGACCACGTAGTTTTTCAACCTAAGGCAGGCAGGGAAGAGTGCTCCATCATGTCTGGGTCTGGACTGGGTTCCCTCCCAAGGCACTGCCGTGGGCTCTCTCCAGGGCAGAGCCTCTGGCTCTTCCAGGGGCTGCAGGATCCCGGCCAGGGGGAGCACATGGGGCTGTGCCAGGGCAGCTGCCCTCTCAGCCCCTGCCACTCATCTCTTCCTTGACAACACAAAACATTTCTGCAGCCCTTGTTATTTGTGGTGAGGCAGGAGAACTGATACTGACCCATCCCTGTGGTCCTTGTATCTCACTTAAAGCTGTCAGCAAATTCCCCTGTCACAGCAGCCCCCCAGATACCAAGCGATCCTAACAGACACCTTCAAAAAGAGTATGCTTAAAAGGGTTTATTTGTCCTACTCGGGATTTTCATGTCAGCAAGCAGAAATTTCTTCATGGACTAATGTTTAGAAGTTATTTACAATAAAACTATTCATTAAAACCCTTTCTTAATACAACTTCTCTGAGAATAGCCTTGCAGGAAACAAAGAATATCAGTGTGTTTAGAAACAGCCCTTGGCACAGTAACCAAATACTGAGCAAAAAAGACAAAGCAAACATTGCAGCATCCCAGTTAGTATTTTTACAACTAACAGTTAAAGATACAGTGTTGATATAGATAGTTGAACAATTTCAGGGTAAAGACTTTGCCTGACGTTTTCTAGAAACTTGGTTTGGTATCAACCATCAGCACAAAGCAGCGGGGGAATCCAGGTATAACCCCCTAAAAGTTGGGAAAAACATTATTAAATGCTACCCAGCACTGTTTGGGATAGGATGCTAACAGACATGAAACAAAAATTCCTAAGGATGAATTATTGTCAAGACTGGGAAGGTAGTATGCTGAAACTGCACATCTGACAGCACTTCTCCCTGTAAGTCAGCCACAGGCATGTGTCAGAGAGGGGGATGTCAAAAGTGCAATGTGACGGTGACACCACGACTCCTCTGACTACACGCATGCTCCCACACGTTCACACTGGGAAGAGCTTGATAATAATTAACAGTATTTGAAAAACACAAAATAGCACCAACTTGAAGTCTACTTAGAGATTTGATTTGCAAACAAGGAAAAGGAAGAAAACCGGATGAGAGAGATCCTATTATACTTCTCTCCAGTTAAGCTTTTTAAGACCTATTCTCATGTGATGCAAATTGGCACAAATTGTCTTCAGAAAAGCAACGTGTATGCTTTCATTACCTCTGCAACTGAGTCTGTAACTAAATATAATATTTCTTAGCATACACGTTTAGAAACTCTGAAATGGTAGAAAAGAATACTAAAATGTCGTTGATTTTCTACATGCCTGAAGAAATGATCAGAGAAGGGACAGAAGAATTACGGGACTGAGCTGTAACCGATTCATGGGTTTGCTTTGACGTATAAGCCTAGGATTTCACTTGATTTTTGTTGATACAGACACGTTACACATTAAAGCAAAACTTACTTGGACACTTGAGATATTTCTATTACCCTAAGATATACTAAGCATTAGACTAAATCTCTTCAACCACAGCTAAACACTAATTTCTCATATTATATATCCTTATTGGTATTTAATAGCTCATTAGAGTAAGTTCTTCAAATTTTCATTTGTCAAATACAAGAAATGCCAATACTTACTCAAAATACAAAGTGAGGTCTGTTGCCAATATCGATTGCTTTAGAAGCTGCATAAGGTCACTGTAGTCCTTAGAGGACAAGTTAGCAAAGATGTTGTGACCCTATAATGAAAGAGATAAAAGAGGTAAAGGGCTAGCAATCAATATAGGTTTTTAAAAGGTTTTCTAACTCTTTAGTCTACTGTTTCCCTGCAACAGAGGCCTTTTCTGATTCATGGCAAAACTACGACAAAATAATAATGTTAATACTGCTGAGATTACATTGGGGTGGAAGAGTTGACGATTGTAATCAAGCACCTGGGATGTTTTTCTAAACTCTGCTGAAATTATAGTGTCTTCAGGAAAGATTTACTCTTTGCTCTGACCCTGCACAGACTCAGTTTATGGCGAAAACTATGGATACATCTCAATCTTCCCTCTTATTAAATGTTTTGGGGAGCTGTGCATTGCAGCTTTTGAGTTGTGCTTGTAATAGATTTATCTGTGCTGTTGTGCTTGCAGGTACACAAACTGCTGTTAGAGCAAAGACACTAAATCAGTTTTTCATTCAAAACAGCCCATTTGCTCTCTCTGCCCATTGCTGCGTTGCCTCACAGTGTATACAAGCATTGCCTATGCAGGCTAAAGAACCACAACTTTATGCAGTTTAAACACCCTTTGTAGGCCCAGTAGGCTACTTTTTAAGCCATCATGGATTAAGAATTTGAAAGGTGCTCCGTGGCCAGAATGAAAGGAAATGAATTATTTAATATTGCTATTTGAGAGCAGGAAGGTCCTTTTGTAACTGAATTTCTGAAAACTGAGAGGGACAGAGATCCTGTAATTTCTCTATGAAATCCTAGAGAAAATAAGCTGAAAGAAACAAAATTAATAGAAAATTCTGAATCTAAGCTTAAGAAGCGGTCTTCGTGACATTAGCCACATGTAACTAAATTAACATAAATAAAAGCACTACACTTGGGTTTTTTCCAATCACCTAAAGAAATAATGAGGTTCTTGCTAAACAGAGTCTTATTTTGGTGGTATTTAGCACTGTAACACACACATTCACTATGCACTGCCATCTACTGCTTAGGAAGATTAAAATGTCCTTAAAAACAAGAATTTTCCAGCAACAGGATTGCTACAACCATGATGGTCTGAGGACATAGACGAGATAGGGTCTGGAGGTAGAGATGGTATTTTTTTAATAGATTAGCTAATAACTGGACTAAAAAAATAATTTGCCATGCATAAAAGATGGTCTTCTCTGTGACAATGAAATTATTATTTCTTTTCAGCTAAATACTGAGAAGGATTTGAGAATCTAAAGCTTATTTAAAAAAAAAAAAAAAAAACCAAAGTACTCAAGAAGAAAATAAAGCAAAATGTATCAGGAAAATAGCAGCTCTTACAACAGGGGTAATTTACCAAGTTGTCTGTTATTCTATAATATCTGTTGCCTTTCTGACCTGTTTTGTGGTGTATAAAACCATGTCACTACAAAGCTCAAGATCACTTATACGGAGCTTAGCATCTCAAGAGTAAAGGATAAATAGCTCCTTTGTCCAACATGATAAAAATCTAAAGAAATAATACAATATCCTATGTTTCCTTCTAGATAGCAAAGACAGACTAGAGTATCAACATTAGTGGATAGGATACAATCTAATTTCAGCTTATTTGAGAGAGGAGACCAACTGCTTAGCTGGTGAAAGTTGGTGTATCTTTATGTAGATTGGAGGATCCAAATCTGCATTTATTCCAAACTAAGGGGTGTTGTGTTCCATTAGCAAATAGTATCTATTGAATAAAAATCCTGTAGGATTAATTTTCTGGTCTAGAAATGAGGACCTGAAGAAGCTGCCTGAGTGAGCAAAAGGGAGGACTTGCATTTCAAGTAATATTTTATATCTCTGAAAGAAGCTGGAGTAGATTCCAAGGAAAAAAGTAGTTTTTTCATAAATTTCGTGATTTTTAAACTAGAAAAGATAAAGAAAAGCATCTAGACTGACATGAGATATAAACTTTCACAGAGTTGTCCGTGTCTTGAGCCTGTCTTCAGAAAGACATTCAGTCATGATGAAGATTTCAGGAGCTAGAGAAATCACTGTTTCCCAGGAAAGCTTGTTCCAGGGATGAACAGTCTCATTGGTTTAGAAAAAAAACCCTAAACCAAAAACTCCTTCCTTTTTTCCTATTCTGAACCAGTCTGTTTAACTTTCAAATGCTGCTTTTTCTTATGCCTTTCCCTGGTAGTATAAGGAACCATTTAATTCCTAGTATCACCTTTTAGATAAGCTAGGCTAGGCTAAGCAGATTGAGCTGTTTAAATCTCATGCTGGTGCTCTCCTTTCTTATGTCTACTTTTTTAATATAATGTCAAGAAACCAAATGCTAAAGCCACAGTCCCATGACTAATCGCTGTGGCACTGTACACAGAGGCAAAGCCGTCACCCTGTTTCCATTTGTCTGCGATCACGGGACATTCCCAGATGCTCTTCAAAAGTTATTGCAGATCAGCATATAGTCTCCAATTGTGCTGCATGAAAAACAGTTTTGTTTTTATGTATACAGAATGCATTTTGTAATAATCTATCTGTGTAAATTAAGAAAATACATCCATTGTTTTGTAAGGATTGTGTGTCCATCCTTCTACTTTTCTCACTTACTACATCTCTGGGCTAGTGCATGCTGCATACTGTTGCACGTAAGATATTCTAGGCAAGAACTATGTCTTTATATATATCTGCAAAGCAGCTAGTGTACTTTGGACAGCATGATATTACTGATATTAATTTTTTTAAAAAATAATTTAGTAAAATTATGCAAAACCATCATAAAAATACTGATTACAGAAAGACTGTCAAAGAAATTAAATTGGTCCAGTAAAGGATGACTGTGATACTCTGAATACAACACCTGTGGGGAAAGGTAAGAGCTTGTTTCGCCTACCTATAAACCACTGAGCAGGATATATGTAAGACAACTGAGAAAAGCTGACAATATGATTAGGATATGTTCTCCTTGCCCCTAGCTGATTGAGACAAATATAATCTCTGGGCTCCATGATCAGCATTTGTAGTTGTTTAATTTTGTGCTAGTTGTGACCTTTGTGGTAGCCAATAAATAATTCCTGAAGGAGAGGGCATTAAGAAGGTACTGTGTGTGGTATTTCCTTTCTCTGGCTGAAACTGCCCAACAGCTTACAGAGAGATTAATAGTAATGCTTTTGTACCTCACTTTGGAGAATCATGACAGCATGATTGAAATGGTGGTGCTCCAAGGTAGCAGAGGTGCCGTAGAGCTGAGCTAAGGCTGATCCGCTCCTGAAACAGAACACGGGGAGTCAATACTGCTCGTCTGCTTACGAAGCAGGTTTCAGAGACAATGTAGTAACGAAAGCATGTAACCACGCTCTCCCTCTCCATTTCAGCAACCACACTTGAGACAGTTGACAAGATCAAAATACTCATTTAAAGCCAGATACAAGGCATTTATGTTCCAGACCTTGCTAAATATCATCAGCTGACTAAAGATTTTCCTACATGAAATTTTGTAACGCAACTTTCCAAGTGCCTCAGCAATGCAACAGCATGGGTGCACCACTGTGCAGTAAAGACAAACAGTAACATACTTGAGCTAGGACCCGCTGTTCAGCTACTACTTTTTATTTTTAATTCTTAATAGATATAATCACAATGACTTACAATGGGTGATTACAAACTCCGTAAAAAACCCCAAAACACAACAACAAAAAACCAACTGCAAATGCAGTGAGGTTCTGTCTGTATATAAAACCATACACTTAAAAAAATACCAAGGTAAACAAAAAAACACAAGTGAGAGCAGTGAATATAAAAGTAAAGTTTAGCATCTCTTTTGAATGTATTTTCTCATCATGTTTATTGTCTAAAACAAAATTAACTTCAAAATGCACAGAGCAGGTGGGGTTTCTAAGTTTAAAGAACAAAAATCTACGGAATACAATTATAAAATTGTGAATCATTGGGAGGTGCAGAGAACGGGACTGGATTGTCAGAATAGTTACTGTTCACCATTACTTCACTTCTGGGACCCAGCCTAAAGCGACAAGATGGGTTTTCTTTCCAAAGAAATGAGAGTAAGAGATTATGCTAGAGACAAACAGAAAGTGTCTCCTAGGAGCGTATACAATAAAACTGCACCATACTGATATTTAATTATCAGAAGCAGCTATATTAGAGAGAAGGATGTCCAGGAAACATCATCCCTAGAGAACATGGTGTTGAGATATACAACAGAGCCATTTCAGACAACTGTGATATTGCCTCCATCATATACCCCTTGAACTTTCATCACACAGAACAGCAGTATTGAACACTGAAGATAAAATAGGAAAATGGGATGCTTAAATTTATAAGTCAGGTTAGAGGAATAAATCATAGCTGCTATTATGAAAACTACAGCTTCTATTTTCAGGGATGTTTTATACATGTGTGGTAATGTTTGTCTTTTGTTGAATGTCTTCAGCAATTTCTATATGGAGTCGTAAAATGGTAGCTGCCTCCTCTTTGTACTCCGTTGTCAAGCAAGTATAAGTGATGGCAGTCTAATGCTGAAACCTCTACCTTTAACTCAGCCATCCCTCTGCACAAGAGATATTGTTGTGTAATGTTACGGTGGAGAAGTGGTTAACTTAATCAGAGACTAAAACGGTCAGGATGTAAATCTTAGGTCTCGTTTTTGTAAATTAGGAACATAAACATCAATCAGCTGAGATTCCTTCCCATTTGTCTCGTCTTTTTTGATTCTCTTCAAGATTCAGCTGCAAAAAGGCATCTAGCAGTGCTTGGTAACCTTTGCACCACAAGCTCTGTCTTTTGAGCACTGCAATTGATTTTCCTTGCTATGGTGATTGAAGATCCAGACAGCGTCGTTGTTTCATTGAGACTGTACACCACCACCAATAGCTCAGGAAATGGCAGCTTAGCGAATATCAGAAACATCAGTTTGAGTGATGTTCACTGAGGCAACTCACCCCCAGAAATGCAGCAGCCCGTGCATACACAGATTGCAGCAGAGTATTTTTGCAAAAGGTAGGACAAAAAAGGCTAATACAACATCACCCTGTCTTTCAAATATCTTTGGACAACCGTCTGACCACTTCCCCGTCACGCTGGAGGATTAGCAGTAATGCAGAACGGACAAAGTTGCAAACGCATGCTGGGATCTGCAGGACAAGAGAGCCTCAAGATCTCACATTCTGACTGTAGAGGACCTGGGGAGTTGAGAAAACAGCATAGGATTTGGAGGAGTGTCTGTGTCTGACAGCTTTATTTCACAGCTTGGCCAGGATGTTGTCAGGGGACATTTCCTGTTGTCCCCCTGTTGTCACGGAACACAGATTTTGGAAACAATTTGACCTTGGTCAAGGGAGTTCCCTTACCACCACAGTAAGAAGTACCACCGTCGAACCTTCCACAAACCTGCTTCTACCTCATTAACGTGTCTGAGGGTAGCAGCCTGGACAGTAAAAATATATGCATGTCAGGGCTGCTGAATCAGGTCCTAAGCACTTTGAATAGAATAAAATTCATTTTTAGAATTGAAAATGGTCTGGAGAGCAAGATTTCACATAGGTGATGTACGAATCTGCCTTTGAGATCCAGCTTCATGTTCTGGTGGGTACTGACCATTTCAGGGGGTGGCCAGCCCACCCCTGCCCACTGCAGCGTATCTCCGAACAGGCTCTATGTGCGCTGGCATGTGGGGCAGGCCAGGGAGGAGGCATTTCTACAGACCAGGGACCCTGCGTGCTCCACAACTGACGGGTGTGTGGTGAGGCAACTACTCCAACCACCCACTGCGGACAAGATGCATCTGAGCTCCAGCATGATGGCAACAGTTTCATACTCCATAGGCTAGAAATTACTTTATGTATGCTTGCCTATATGTTTGTGAAAGTTTTTGTGAAAGCATGATTTCAGTTTTACCTATTTTCTTTTCTTCTTAATAGTTGAACAAGATTTTGCTTAACATCATGCATTCCAGCTAGCAAGAACAACCCAGATGGACAGTTTCAGTGTTTCCCGGGTTGAATACCAGGATCAATAATACCTCAGCCTGAGAAGAACAGCAAGTTTTGGCACCACATTTCAATATGCAGTGTCAGTTCACAAGGGGTAACCCAATCAAGAGCTTGATACAAAGGACAAGCCAGCAATTACCCAAAAGAACAGAGAATGATAAAGATGGATAGTCCCTCACTACATACAAGAATAAGACTACTTGGCCTTGGCCTAGGAGGCCTGAAATTAATGCTTCATTCTTCATCCTGGTCACCTTTTGCTCTTCTGTGGAAGAAAACCAAATTAAAGCAATAAGAATTAGAAAACTTACTTGGCTTGGAAGGCATTGTTGGTTCCCCTGTGGTCAAGGTCGTGACATAAGCATCCCACAATCAAAGCCAAAATTTCAATTTCAGTCAGAATGTCCTGAAATCCTGCAGTCTGAGAGCAGAAAAAAAAAACAAAAAACCAGCAGCTGTAACTATCAGTAGCGGAAGGGATAAGTAATGTTAGTCCATCGAGCAACAGTCAACTTTGTTTTGATACCATGAACGTTTCAGCAAGGAGAAGATAAATGCTTTATTGTCATATTATATTCCCTGCTGTATGTTAGATGGTTAGCAGAATAGATAACGTCCTCGGAGTGATCTGTTATTATCTCTCTGTTGCATTTCCAGCATGCCATTTCTCCCCTACCCAGAAGGCACTAACGGCAAAAAGCGCTGAAAACAAACACCAATAACGACACACTAAGATGGGAACTGGAATTTCAAATTAGAGAAATATAAAACAATATTGATTCCATTTTGAAATTATTGTTCAGAGAAGTACTTAGATTTCTTCAATCCTGAGGTGGCCATCTTAGTCAATCCCTACTGTCAGATAGCTGAAGTGTTAAATCAAAAGACCTATAAAAGCAGCCAGCTAAAATATACTCTATGGAACTGTTACGAACTATTAAGAGATTTGTTTTCTGGGACACATGACATGAAAAGCATGATTTAAAGAGGAAGTGTCTCAAATGGCGTATTTCTGCTGCAGATACCCACTTGAATTTGGGAGAGAATTTTGAAAACTGATATATTGAAATTCCCCAGGAGCAGCTCAGACAAGATACACCCGTGCGAATGGGGGAACTGATCCTAGAAACATTTTTTTGCCGCTATACTTCTCCTCGTGGATACCTGCCATAGCACTTTTCCTGCCTGAACTGCCTCATGTCAGAGAAGAAATACTGCTGTTACTGCTAACCTCAAGCACCCTGAACAGATCCTGTCTGGAGAAGGTGCTGGAGCCTGTGTGGGACAACACCTCTCTGGTGCTGTGCATCTTACCCATGGCAGAAACAACGTGGTTCTTCAACACTTCAGAAGCATAAGGGCATATTGCCTGCAAAAATGACTGGCTGAGCTGGACAATCATAACACTTGTCTTTCCACAGTGCCAGTCTCCAATGACACTCCTCAATTAGCCACACAATCTAGTCAGTATGAAAGGAAATTATATAAAAGGAATACAAAATATATTTATATTGTAGGACCAAACCAAGGCTGAACACTAACAGTGTGTAAGAAATCCTGAATTCCATTGATTTTCAATGGGGCGTAATTTTACCCACTGGCAAGAAGAGGGTTAAGTGATACAAAGACAGTGAATATCAGTGGGACTTCATGTCCTCACCTAGTAGGAACTTACAGCCCACTCAGAAATGCCAGTCAATACCATGTGAAAACTCTGCTGTTCACCCTGAAGACCACAAATTCTACTAAATGCACAGTCAAATCCAAATAGCCTCTGTTTTCATAGTGTGAAATGTGGCCGCAGTTAATACTTAGGCAGTACAGGGAGCCAAGCTCCTGCAGGTGCTCAGGAATGCATTTCAGTGGGAATTGAGGAAGTGCAGGACTTGCTGCAAAAGCTTTATAATTGTGCTCAAAGTTTACATATCAGAAAAGATGATCAAATATGAGGAAAAAAGATTCCCTTCATGTAGAATCCACTGGTGTACAGGGTAACTTGAATATTATGAAAGAGATTCTCCTGATTTTTAGTGGCATTGCTTTTTTGAAATTGTCTAAAAAGTAGTGTTTTCTCTTTTTATTTTTAAACATTGCTTCTATATAACAAATAATAATCAAGGTCTATTTTTAAAAAAGGGGTTAAAAATAGGTTTGTAACTGACAACATGCTGTGTATCAAGTTTCAATCTAGAGAAAACGTTCACGGCTCAGTTAAAGCAACTTAAAATAGTAGTTTTATAATATAAAATTGATGCTGTAATAAATATCCTTTAGCATAACACATGCTTTGATTAAACTCAAGGATTCAACCTCTATTGCAAATGCAGGAAAGCCGATTAAGGAATTTACTAACAGTAGCGATATCTCAAAAATAAATGCAACATTTTATTTAATTAAAAGTCTTGTCATTGAATATATGAGAGAAATATAGCATATTTCACCTAACAAAAAACATTTGATTTAAAACAATGTTATAGTAAGGGGATATCTGCTTTGAACATAATGCAAGAAAATAGAGAATTACATTTCCCCATTTTTTGAATTTACACAGAGAGAAAAAAATACATGGCTATAGACAACGGTGCAGTAAAATTTATTTTCACCAGAAAAGGAATGACCCATAACTCATGAGTGGCAGCGTCTCCAGTGAGTTATGGAGGTCATTCTTACATGTGAGGAAATGAATTGCATTCATTATACCTTGCCCCACATTTATATGTTTTGTTATTAGCACACCAGATAGGATTTTAATTTTGTATTGCTTACTTGTTCATTTTTACTTTTTGAAATAAGTATCAACATGAACTGTGTTAGGCAAAGGCATTGATAATGAAGCCTGGGCTTGATCCTGTGGTTTACTCTCACATGATGTCCTTAACTCGCAGGAGCAGTCTTGCTTCAGTGCTTGCCTTCAGAATATTTGGGTGAGTCTGAAATACAGAAGTAGGGCTCGCAGGACTGGGGGCTTATAATTGTTCAGTGTCTAACCAGAGAGCAAAAATATATACTCAGATATGCAGGAACATACCTTAGATATGCAGAAGGCTGACCCAGGAGTGAAACAACTGGTTTAAGCTTTGTTGGATTTCTGTTGTTTGGCTTGTTCAACCCAGCTGAATTTTCTTTCTGCATTCAGTGGACGCACGGTCGGGCCATTAGAGGCTACCGCATTCCAGATTAGACATTCCTATGCTACAGTAAGTCCTACCTGAAAATGCCCTAAAATAGAACTATTGATTTATATTTGCGGTGCAGTCAATATTGCTGACTGTCATGGAGAAATCAGGAATAGGGTGCAACAACTGCACAAAGCAGTGCCTTCTTAACCATCAGAGCCCCTCTCTGATAGTCAAAGAATTTTCCCCTCTTTGCAGATGGAAAAACAAGGCACATACTAACTTGGATGGTTCCCCCAAGACAAATGCAGTAAGAGCAAGCCTTGTGCTATTACTAGTTTCTTGACTCTCTCTTTTGTGTCTTTTTTCACAAGATCAGTCTTCCTATTTCTGGAAGGGAGACCAGCCCAAGTGGATCATACACCTGAACTTATTCTGTTCTTGGCCAGAGCCACAGCGAAGCAGGGTGGGATGTGTGGTGAGTCCAATGCCATGGGCACATGCATGCCCCTGCCCGTGGAATTGCTTGTTTGGTTTATTACCAGGAGTGTGGGCAATGAAATGAGCTTGGCTTGAAAATCCCGGATCACCTCCCACATACAGTTGCATCCCCGTGCTGACTACTAAAAGGATCCTGAAATTATGTTTTGAGAGCCACGGTCAAAGCGGTTTATGGCTGAAGCCTCACAGGCTTGCTGGTGGCTGTTGAAGCAGCAGAGATCTGCTTTCTCCCTGCTGGCTACCAATGTAGTCACTGCTAGCTGAGATGGAGATGCTTGGTGGGAGAGAGTATCTCCCACAGAAAGAACAGCCTGCCGAAAACCTGGCCTCGGAGCTCCACCTAGAGGTCCTCACGGGTGAGGTTTGAGGGCTCCTCACCCCCTGGCAACATTTGGCAGAAATTAATGTAATTCCCAGCTGAACGGCACTGCCTGACTTTGCCCTTACGCCTCAGAGTAAAAAGCTTTTCATTTTTCCATAACTTAAAAAAAGCATGTCGAGTTTATAAAACCTTAAAAACGACTGATGCCCACACATTACCATGAGATTTCATTAGAGATCATCAGAAAGTGCCTGCTGAAATCACGTTAATTCTGTTCAGCTGAACAGCCTCACGCCCAGAAGAAGAGGTGACCTTTCTCTCTTGTTGAATGTCTCCATTTCCTTTGTCTCATGGCGTACGGTACAACTTTGCTACGCCTCCGTAAATGCTCACAGAAACAAACCCATGTAGCTGGGATGGACCTAGCACTATACCAACATCTACCTGCTAGGGTCATACTCTTGTTTTTTCTTGTCCGACAGACACAGTTGTGCCACAGAAACAATGCCAAATGAAGTAGGACAACTGGGAACCCACGCGCAAGACAGCTGTGCCCTGTGAGCAGGTAACAGGCCACAGACTGTCTCAAGTCCATGTTAACACGGCGCTGACCTGTGCTGTGCATGGCACAGGCTGTGGAGTCTCCACCTCTATGGACAGGGTCCAGACGCTAACCATGCCACACAGACCGGCCAACAATGAGAACATAAACGTTCAGTGATTAAAAATTAGGGAACAAGCACATGATAGCCCAGATAAATAAATACTTGCACAAATGCTATTAATACAACCACTTTAAAGTTCACAATAGATGACTCTGGCCATTAAAACTGAACATGAAGAACAAATGGAAAAACTTGAATTCTTATCTTTATCTGGAGATAAGGCAAACCTAAAATGTAAAGTATAGTGGAAAGTGTTGTTTGCACACAGACATGTTGCTTCTCTTTTGCCATATTAAACATTCAGGATGACCAAGCTTTTTATTGAGACATTTACAAGAACTAACTAGCCAAACATGGATTCTTTCATGCAGTGAGGTTGCTGTGGGGTAGGGAGAGAGCACGAGTAAGAGCAGTGGTACTTTCAACAGAATTTACTTTTATGCTGAGAGGAGTTACAGGTACTGATGGAGATACATGTTAATAAAACGCAGAATTGTTACAGCATCCAATGGAGACACAAGGTTCACTTAGATCACTATGTTGGAAGATAATCTTAAAATGTTTTAAGGCAATACCTTCTGCAACTATTTAGATGAAGCTGGATAAGAAGGTAATAAATATCAACGTAATAAACACTTCTTCTGGGATTCTAATCTTCTGTGGTTTTGTACCTCCCAATTTAAGTGTCTGAAATAAATGTCAAATCAGAGTTCCAAAAGAAAAACATTTTCGTAAGATCAAGATCTATAACAACAAGCTCACTCCAAGACTGCCATCTGTTTTCAGTCACTTTAATGTGCCTGTGATATCACTCTCTCTAAAACACTATAAGGTTTTGCCAAATATGTGCCGCCTTAAGTCGAATAACCTAATTCTGTGTGCATTTCTTTTGGAAATGAATGAGTATCATCATAACTAGAAAAGAAATCAAATGTTGGAAAATGTTTAGACAGGTAAGGCAGTGTGGCAATAAAAGCTCTTACGGGATTGTGTCTGTAGCTGAATACTTACAGTTAACATGGCAAACATTAGCTGGCAGACGTTGAAAGCATGCCTCCAGTTGTGATACAAAACCATTCGATAATTCTTCCTAACTGTCAAAAGCCACCTACACAGTGTCTGAAATGAAAAGTACAAATTGTATCAGGGCTACTAAAAGTGTACAAATGGACAGAGCAGTGCCAAGACAAAAGCAGCAGATATCTCTGCAGCGCAGATGGTTACCTCATAGTCAATTTTAAATTTCTGAACCATTCCAAGTTCCATGAACATCCGCAGGGCTGCAGTAATCATGGCATCCACATCAAGCGAGAAGTCATCAAAATGGATATCATCAATGCCAAGCTCTGACACCAGAGGGATGTTTGCTGCCTGAATTTTTTTCTTCTGATTCAAAACTTGGGTCTTTTTTTCTGTGTCACTCTTACGAGAAACCATCCGTACATCAGTTCTGACCTGTCAATACATCCCCTGCTTGATTTGAATGCCCAGCAATAAGTCTTCATCCGAGAAATACAAACATGTCAAGCTAACAGAAAGAGGAAACAGCGGGAAGGAGAAGAACCTGATATGAGCAGGAAATATGCTCACCATCCCAACTGGAGCCCACATACAGCATTTAGACTGCGAGAGCTGACCACTTTACAGCTACTGCAGTAACACAATATATTCCAATGCAAATTACAACGCTGTAATGCAAGAAACATCTGGACAGCCAGCAGCTGTGAATTTTAATTGCTACCATTCAGAAATGCAAAGTAAATATACTGCTCTGCAGAATTTCTTCATCCAAATGTCTTTACATTCATAAGCATACAAGTGCCCGTTGCTTTACACTGTTTACTACACATTTGTAGAACCAAAAAAAGAGTAATACAAGAAATGTCTAGCAGAAGTACTTTTCAAAGTAAAATAAAAATGATTTTCAACATGCTGATTATGTAGTAAGTCAATAAACAACAGCAAAAGCCTTACATTTTGCTTTGTCCATGTAACAGCAGACTTTTGTTCCGTTTGTAAGAGAGGAATGAGCTTTTCATACATACAAAAAAATACGAATGAGTGCGCAGGACTGGCTAACGCATACAGTTGCACACACAGATGTGTTGTGGCTGGCCCACAGGGTTGTGCTGACAACCCTTACGGGCTTGTTTGCCCTTCCTTACACCCCTTTGGACTTGCCACTCATCGCCCTGGAGAGGGCAGGTGGAGAAGGCTGCATATACTGAGGGAGCATCTGTTCCCTGTCTCCCGCAGTAAGAAGGTGATGGGTCAGGTAGAAACCTCACAAAGGGGCTGGATCCAGCCAACAGGCCATGGGCTGGACCATGCCGAATTAGTTAAAATCGCATGGACTCAGCTAGTGTGGCACATCCAGCTACTGACTTGCATAAAATACCGATTTTTTTCCTGCAACTGTAAGTTCACCTTCACAGTTACAACTTCTATGTAACAATCTTAGGGTTTCCTTTTTGAAAACTTGTGTTTTGAAATGTTGCATGCTAACTACAACAAGTTATTGACATGTAAAAAGCTTTTTCTAGCCAAAGGGAAAGTGCCACCTTTGATAATTACTTTATGCAGAGATTAAGCTGGTTTAGCTATACCACGTAAGAGAAGATGGTGTAAACCTGCCATAAAATAGTATTAACACTGCAGTGTTAACTTACTTGCTAGCTAGAAGAAAAGTCTTCAGTTCAGCACCCAGTAAAGCACGCCAATACCACAAAAAGTCATGGCGTTACACCAGTGAGGTTAACTGACATAGGAAATACAAGAAACCCATGAAGTCAAGCGTCATCCCAGGATACAGCTGAAGAACCTCTGGAGCATGCAGAGTTGTAAGCTCTGTAAACTGCATACTTAGCCTGCTAGCATACTTACCCTGCTAGCATACTTACCCAGGTTGAATCAATTCAGCATCTTTTTTTTTGAATAATTATTGAAACATTTGAAATACTTCTAGACAATCCCAACAGGAGTTACACCTTAACACCCTTTAAGATCTGGCTGAAAAGCTATGTATTTACTTCTGAGGTAAAGGAAGAAAGAAAATACGGTTAGGTGTGAAACAGGAACGCTGGCCCAGAGACTGTGCTGTCCAGACCTTCAGCGGTCTTACAAAAATGGTGACTTTTTTATCATCAGTTATTCTTCAGAGCTTTGGGGGATACTCAAGACGCATACTAATATTTATTCTATGAATACACTCGTCGCATAGTAAATACAATCTCTATAAAATGTCTCTGAGGGAAGAAACATGTTTGTCCACCTTACTCGTTTGTTCCTTAGAAAGAAGTTTAAATAACAAAGATGCTGAAACAGAAACACTTGACTGTAAGTAGACCTACTTGAAACTGTTTTATCAAAACTATCTTTACAAACCAACTGCTGGATTTTCATTAACTTTGAAGCGGGCTCTGATTAAAATTTTCACATTTTTTGTCCTCTTACAGGAAAACAGATATTTTCCTTGTTATTTTTTACTGGAAACAAACTTCTACCAGCCTGTTACAATTCAAGGGAGAACACTTGAAGAGGTTGCTCAACTACAATTGTTTTTCCCTTTGTCATACAGTGGAGAAATAACAACATATTCTAAATCTATTACAAACTGAACAACAGGATATTAACAAAGCAAGTCAAAACCAATTTCTTCCCACGTCAGTCTGAAACTTATAAATATTTATGAGGTTTTACATTCCTAAATTTAACAGGAGTGCCATAATCCAAAATAACTGCTAAATTAATAGCCAGGAGATAACATTTGTATAAAAGAACCATTTGCTTTACAACAGCAATAAAGGAAACAACAGAATTATGAGTGTTGAAACTAATTTGAATAATGTTTAAAAATGGTATGTTGTGGGGCTGCAGCAATGTTCTCACTGCACCTGGCATTGTCTGTCCTCAGCTTCTTATGTTGGAAATGCAGCAGTCCAGGGTTTATAGGAGAGCAGTCATTAAAACGTCATTTTTTAAATTACAAAGATATAAAAAAAAATTCATAATACAGAATATTAAAACACATCCATCCCTGAAATTTTGCTGCACTGCAGGACAAATTCCAGTGGATTTCTTAAAACAAACAGCAGTAACAACACTCTCTTCCAGGAAAACAGAGGGGATGAAAGTACCGTGACAATAAAAGGAAGGAGCAGACAATTAAAATTCAAGTTACAGTGAAATTATTTTTTAAAGGACCCCAGCGATTAGGAATCACTTAAAAGGCTTGCTTCCTTTTGAACATTTTCAAGTTCAATTTCCCCTTTCTAAAAACAATTAAGAACATTATATTCTGAAGTCTTTTCACCCTGCGGCCCAAGCAATTTCAACGCTCTTCATCCTCAAGAAAAATTCACATGACTCTTCCGTGAGCTTATGGTAAATTAAAGCTGGATGTGCCTCCTCTGGTCACATCCCCATGCCCCTTGGTACTAAAGCAAAAATTTGTCTTGAAAGGAACCATGAAAACAAGTTAGGCTTAACACATGGAAGGCATCTGGTCTTGCCTAATAAAGTACAAACTCAGCAATTACCAGACTGGGAAACTATCACCACTCGTAGGCAGCTTGAAAAAGAGGATGTCATGCCCCGAATGAGAGCATAAAGACAAGGTCTGTGGCTACCCCATACTCAGATGTACGTGGGATGGGGTGGGATGGATACAAGAAGGAGGAACAATGCCTTTGTACTCAATTCAGGATTGGAGACAGATTCTCCTTTCCTCATTGCTCTTCGCTATCATGTAAATTGCGTCACAGCCTGCTTGGTATATGTGAACAGCTGATATTTTCTGATACAGCTGATATGAGAGACAAATGACTGGTTGAGCCTTACCTTACACCTCAGCCATCGCCAAAGGGCCATATGTCATTAATGACCATCATACTTCCAAATATGTGGAACGCCAAAGAGGCTTCTACCAACAATAAAATGCCAATTCTGGCCACTATAAAAGACAGCCCATGGGAACAGAAAAATAATGTTTCTGGTTCAGTATTAATAAGCCTTTGGGCTGCTGTGGATGAATGAAACCTAAGAAGGAAAACTTCAGGAAACTAAAGACTCAAAGTTTCAAGAAAAATTTGAAAGGCTAAACACTTGAAATAAAAGCTACTATTCGGTGCTTACACCTTTGTGCTGCTGAAGACAACTATTTCACAGTTTTAGAAGTATGTATAAAACATATGCTGTATAAATTGGTTTCTTTATATTGTTAGTGTGCAACTAGTAAGAATAAAGATAAGCATTTATACTCATTTTTTCTTCTGGGCAGTATATGTTCATGTGTAAATATGTTAGAAAAATGCAGTATAATATGCACACACATATACACAGAACATTTTATAACATTCTCACTGTAAGGGCTGAACGAAGCAATCGCAATCAATCAACACAAGCAAAAGGGGAGACTTCTGCTGCTCTTACCGAACATATTTCCTGAATTGAGAGATAGATCTTACATTCAGCTTGGTTAACATTACTGCAAATTGCTTTCCTTTTAATCCTACTTTCAGTTTCTGTCATATACCACACTAATACCTTCATAATGGCCAATACTTCTATTGAGAAAACGTATGCAAAGCATACCATTAAATGCCCCCTTACAAATTAATTTTAAATCAGTTTATAGTTATAAATAGTACAAGAATGATCCCCTGGAGATGGGTGAAAGGAAAGGGGGGCAAGCTTCCTGTCCTGAATAACTTGTAGGTGTGATAGCTGCTATAAGCTCATGATAGACATCTTGCTATTTTAGGATCTGGAAACACTTTACCAGTCCTTCCAAACAGGGAAGAAACTTTATGGATTTCCCTAATGATCCACAGAGTTTTACAAACCAAACTTCCTGTGTGAGCTGGAAGTCTAGTCTTCAGTATGTGAAAGCGATACTAAGCTAAAGTCTTCTCATTCCAGCTAGTCAGATGTGCTGCCAGTGAGGACCAGCAGACAGGTCACATGCTGCCAGCATAAAAAATGGTCAGAGGGAGATAACTCCTTATGCAGGGAAAAACTGTATCGTGTCAGGAACAAACATGAAATAGCAATTTGGATATTTAATAATCTCTTATAGCAGAATTTGGTTATAAGGCAGTCTAGGTCAGTGGTGGCGAGAGGGCAATTTCAAGGTGGTGATTACATTTTGTCTCATCTTGCCATAATCCTCTTATTCCATCCTTATTTCCTACAAGTTGGCACACGCTGACAGGCAGCTTAAGGAGTTTCTTAAATGGAAGACACCTACAGCTCAAGGTGCTGACTGGAATAACTTGATTCAGCACTTTACATTATATGAAAACAGGTTTTGATCCCATTTGATATTAAGAACACAGGACAAAGTATCATTCCACAGATTGACAGGGAAGGCTTATGCTAACTCTAATAGCATATTCTTTATGATCTTATATATCCATATTTGATAACGTGATAAAATCAGATGTGAGGAAACTGGCAAGTTCTTCAGAAAGCATTCCTTCTCCTTGTAAAACGTTCACTACCATGGAAGCAGTCCAGCTAAACACAGAAAACACTGGACTGAAATCCTACCTTGCTGTGTCAGCTTAAACTCTCTGTACTTCAGTTTTACTACATATGTGGATAAGACATCAGTGCTTATTACGCGAGGAAAGCATTTTGACACCTACTGATAAGTATATTAGTATGGCTTTACTAAAAAAAAAAGCACATTCTGCCATTTAGTATGCTCAGCTTCTTTCCCATGCGATATCAGAACTATTCTGTAACAATAACTTCCACTACTGAATACAGTCCACTTTTTATATAGCCCTACGGACAATGACATGTGGAATGGTTAGCAAGGTTTCCTAAATCAGAAAATACTACCAGACTGATGGAGAAAAAGTAACAAGAAAATTGAATATATATCTAGCATATAAAGATATCCCATGAAATATATGTCCCAATGTAGCAAAAGAATGGCAAAACAATATGGTACGCCTCAACTCCCAGGGGGACTGTTTAAGTCAGGAGTCCACATACTATGATTTCAATAGTGGGTCAGGATCTGACCTCCTTTATACTCTATAGTGAAACTGGAGCTTCAGACAACGTGACATACACAAAAAAATAAGACTACCCTTTCACCTACCTATCTCTTCATCTAGAATCTCTCTCAGAAGATTAGGAACTGAAAAACCTTAAAGGCTGATCATCAAAACCTGCACAGAAAGCATCAAAGTGGAGAATATTTAAATGCGATGCCTTCTTTATCTCTTGCTTCATTTTCTATCAAGCCACATTGGAGACAGTATTTTCTGATGGCAAAGATTTTTATTTGTAAAGGGTTCTTTTCACGCATGAAAGCCTTTAAGATACTTGCTTATATTTAAAGCTGCAGGCATCTTTTAAAATGTACCTTTATGGTCAGTTATCAGCAGTAACGGACAAATTTTACACTTCTTCATAGCCATGGAAGACCAAAGCATGTTATGTTCCAGTCTGACACATTTCTTACTCTCTCCAAAGGGAAAAGAATCAAATGTTTCAGCTCAGGGATGTTTTAATGCCCAGAGCAACCCAGCTTTTAAAGGCCTCCATCTGTTACTGCAGACTGCGGATGGCATCTCTCTGCCCTTCACAATGCTGAGTTAGCACCTCTTTTCCAATGACCAACCACAGCAGAAGCAAGACAGCGGCATTTAAAGGGAATTTTATAATATTTACAGTAAAGGGGATGGAAGAGACTTAAAGTGTGCACATGTCTTATCCTCTGGATTTTGATTCTAAAGATTTTTTAATGTGATTATCACAGTAGCATTGCTGCTGCCTTCGGGAGTGAAATCGCCCAGAATCACAGAATCATTTAGGTTGGAAAGGAGGTCTTGAGACCAGTCAGTCCAATGCCCCTGCTCAAGCAGGGTCAAAACCCCCACAACTTTATTTGCCCCTCAACAGCTTTCACCAAATTCCAATTCTCTGAATGAGGTCACTGTATGAAGGGATACTCAAATAACCACAACTGGAGACTGGAATGAGATAGGAGTGGGGCTTTGGACTCATTTGAAGGCAGTTGGATGAAAACATGAGCTAAGGAGATGTCACGCTGCCATATAAATACCCTTTGCCACAGTCAGATCTACCAGACTCCCTGTTCCTGTGTGCCAGACTCTGTGAATGTTTTATCCAACAACTGTTCAGATGTAAAAGACATCAACAGTCCCTGGAACAGGATTTATGTATTTTAAACCTCTTCAGAGTAACCCAGCAGATAAGCAGAGGGTTGCAATTGTGAAATCAAATGCTCAAGCTCTGCCCAAAGTCCCGCAGTAGGTGTCTGAGCCCTTTGCTGGAAAAGGTCACTCATTGCTTTAGGCAGTTTCACATGTGTAAACCAAGAATAATGCTGCTCTTGCACATAGCTTCAAAATCTGCAGCTGAAGCACGTATATGTGGTGCATACTGCTTCATCCTCAACTGGCAAATTAACAGCATAACGTGTAATTTAGACATGAAATGTGGAACAAAGAAAGTTGCATTTAGTCTTGTTTCAAAAAGTTATATTTGGTTTGACCACCTACCAAACATAACTACTGCTTAGTATGAATACTTGTATTTGCTTTAATTAAAAGAGAAATTTCAAGGCATTAAGAAAGCTATTTCTTCTGCTTCTTCTATTAGAACAAAAAAAGCAGCCATTAAGCTGCTATCAAATGTAGCATTTAGGAATTTTTTTTATTATCACGCACTGTGGGCTTAGGACAAAAATATAGTATTTACTTTCTGTTTTTATTATAAGGCTATATGTGCCTGAGAAAAGGATTTGTCGTCTTAGAATTTTATTTTTAAAAGGGCAAGGGAAGATATGTCATTACAGCATTACACATGCTATTTCCAAAGGCAAGCGCAGAATTATAGCTAAAAAGCTGAGAGTACTTTGAATGTTTCCGATCAGTCAATCAATCCTGTCTGAACATGCCACTTTCTGAAATTGGGACCCATCAAAAGGAATAATAAATTTCAGAGATAAAAATATTACATTTAAAATTTTGTTACAAACTGTAACAGAAAAGACACAAAATACATTATTTATGTTGCTAAAAATCAATCCTTGATGTTAAAGATGTTTCCTAGTACACAGAAACAAAATATATGGCAGCCTATAAAAAGAACAAGAAATTTCTATTTTAAAAGAATAGAGACATAAAATAAAAGCAATTAATGGTCTGAGCATCTATTATTCTTAAGGCCAAAGTCCATAACCACAGCAGCCTAGGACTGGAGTTTTACAGGGCATGCACATTTGACACAATGATCTCCCGAGGCGCGCAGGGGAGTGTTCTCGTCCTTTTGGCTTATGGTGATTAGGAAATAACCAGTGTGTCACATACTACAGGCTAGCAACTGTCGACTTTTTATGACCATTGCTGTAGATGAGAAGCTCGTACAAAAGGGTCTATTCAGTCTCTGTCCCAGAATTTGAAACAAACAAGCAGCAAACCTAGGGCAAGTATTTCTCAGTGACACAAAAGCGTGAGGCATGCAGGCTGCCATTTCCCACAACAGCCTTACTTGGTTTTGGTAGGCAGAGAGTCAGCTTTGTTGCTCCCATGAAGAGCAGAACGGGTAATGCGGACTGACACCCTCATACCTGTCAATTTGAGAGGGTGAGGGAAGAGGGATACGCCTTCTCCTCCACAAGACTACCTAAAAAGGGGAGGGAAGGCTCTAGCTGCTTCCTTGAAGACTCAGAAGAGGAAAAACCTGATTAAGGGTGGAAGGAACAGGGTTCTTCTCACAGAGAACGTGATGTGAAGGCACAGGGAGGAACCGGCTCTTTTGGTGGCAAAACAGCCCAAATTGTGCCCTACAATTCTCAGTTGGCCACGTGGTGCGAGAGAGCACATGAGAGAGAAAGAAGTGAAGGTGTTGCCAAGAACAGACACTAAAAAAAAAACCCAAACCAAAACCAATAAAACCTCAAAAACCCCACTAGTGCCACAATAGCATGTACACTGGTATTGTACTATTTTCTATCCCAGCGTACTCCAGCAGCACTCACTGCACCCAAGCCAATCTGCAGGACCACTGGGGTCACATGCCACCGTGGGGCCGTGGCGGTGCTGCAGGAGTGCACAGCAATGGCACTGGGCAGTGTTCCTGCTGGCCACCGAAATTTTCTTTCTGAGCACCTGCGACAAATCAGGCTGGCAGCACAGTGACTGGTGGTGAAAGTTATGCAAATATACGAGTGGGCTACTGCTCCACTGAGGAGAAAGTCCTATTTCAGATATGCTAGAGTGACAGCTATAGCAGAATATTGTCAGGTAGACAATAGATAATATTGAAAATACCTTCAAATTTACAACACACGTTTACAGAAAAGGTACAGAGAACATTGCAGTGATTACCCTTAAAATATGTTTTATCTTTGTCTTTTTCTCCTTAGTTTTCATCAAGTTCTGATTGCAGATTTAAAAGAAATCTATCCATCCTATTCTGAATCCATAAATCACTCCCTAGGAGCACTCAGGACTGCCCAAAAGAGCATTCTCAAAAAACCCAGAGCTTCATCTTGCTACAGTTTAACAAGCCAAGAGGGTTTATCCTGTGCGAGGCTTCTGCAGGGCAGATTGTGAACACAGAGCCCAACTCCTCTCCCCATAGCAGAATGTACATCCTCCACAGCATCCTTCATCACACAAAGCACACCAGCAGAGAAAGCCTGAGCACCCAACCCGCACAGCAGCAGAGAGCTCTAGTTCACACGCAACTCACAGCCTAATCACCACGTGTTTTCTGAGAAAAAATAAAATGTACAGATCCTGCTCTTTCAATGAAAACAAATAATAGGCACTTAAATCTTATATTTATTTAGCTCTTTACTTACTACCCATATATTACTAGCTTTATAAGCGTTCTTTAAACAAAAGTTGCTTTCATCTATCACGACTTTGAGGTGAAAAGCTGCAGAGCAGCCATAAATACTTGTTTCTTGTTATTCATGAGCTTCTTAATGAAGGCCTTGTAACACACATTAACTGGCCCCTATGAAAATACCCTTATGATATTTGACTGATATAAACTATTCCTTTTCTCCTAGACACCTTGCATCTGCCAAATTAATATTGTGAATATAACGCCTTCTCCTACACTTAGACAGTGCTGCAGAGGGGCTGCAGCATCACCTGAGGAGGTATGAATCTCAGTGAAGAGGTCTGTCTGCATGACTCCATTTTAGGGACACTGAGGATTGTCCATGCCTGCCACTAAGCTGTAGGGTGCACAAATACCTCAGCCACCAGTGACTCAAACAGAGAGGCAGTCAATATGCAGACAAGCAAGAACTGAGCCAGGCAAGGATCTGGATACGAGACCCTACTGGGGCTGCATTACTGTGCCGCAGAGCACCCAGCTCACCAAGGTCTCAAAGGTCTTCCCTGGGTCCCTGCCATGCGACCCTGGGGCAGGCACTACCCACAGACCAGGTCGTGCCACAACTTGCCATGGTGTTGCTGTGATTATGCCACTTACAATCTTTCCTTACCACCACCCGCAGCAACAGGCCTCCTTCAGGGTAAGTACAGAAAACACAGATACCTGGAATCAGTTTAACAGTAGAGTTTATGAAGACCATAAATAGAAATCGGTTTTTGTTCTTTTGGGGTGGGGTTTTTTGTGTGCCCGTAAGCTTGTTGTATGCCTGGGACAAAACACATGCTGCTGCATGGCAGCACAGAAAGCGGGGTTAGTTGAGTTACATTTAAGCGCACCAAACAGGATGCTGTATGCGCAGGGGGATCACACAGGTGCTGGAAAACATTGGTATCTGATGTTCTCAGCTCTTTTGTGTATGTTCAGAGCTGGGTGTAGCTTGTTGCAAAGCACAAGATGACGGAACACTTCACAGAAATGGCCTCATAAAATATTCAGTTTCCTGTTTTTGCCTGGGGTACAATCTGCACATTTTCCATACAGTTGCAGCAAGAAAGAGAAGCCTTAGAGTCTGTTTCTCATACATTTAAAGTGTTTACACTTCAGATTTGAAAGACTAAAAACGCAGAGCTACTGACATGATTTCTCTGTTGGAAAGTACATTTACTCTGCCTGGGACTTTGCCTAGACTAAAACAAGAGACTTTTGAGACTAAAACAATAGAGGAATCCCCCCCAGGCAGACAATGAAACAGTGTAATAAATAACCTGTAGAAGGTTGTAATCGCAAATATTTTTTACATAATATATGCTAGATACAGTTTTGCTTGGATGACAGAGGCCCGTACACCCCAAATATGAATTGATCTAGAAAACAAGTGTATATCCGTGTAATTTTTTCCTTCAAATAATCCCAGAGCCTAAGTTAATACTGCACAGGAGCACGGTCACTCACACACAAGTCTTTCAGCACAGCCTCACTCTTACCAGCTGATGGAGTGATGCAAGAAAGAAATTGCTGGATATGAGACTGTGGATGTGATATGGCTGGAACCCGTGAGGATATTTCTCCCGAGTCTCTCGGTGACTCACACAAGAAGGACATGCCGCCTGTGCTGCTAACATATTCTACTACATGCACACACACCAACATTACGATGATGTGAAATTGCACTGGTATTACCTTTTTCAGGATTTTACAGTTTAACAGAAATGCTGCTAGGCCATCAGCCTTAAAGTGGAGCAAGGATGGCACCCAGTGGCCAAACAGATTCATCTCAGAAAAACATTTCTCATCTGTTTCCCATTCTTCACTTTCAGGAGTTTTAGTTATAAAAAGGTTCTAGCTCTAATATGAACTCGTTGGCAACATCTAAAAGCCACTAAAGGACACCGCCTTCTTCCTTTAGGGGACATTTATATTTCCTTTTGTAAAATATTTTGTAAAAAAACTGCCTATAGAAATATTGCCATTAATAATTTAAAATCAATACCACTAAACATTTATGACAAACAACTGTTTGCAGCCAGAACACTGTAGAGAGGCAGAAATAAACAAAGAAAAGTATTTTTTCCTTTTGTAGGGTATATGCTAGGGAAAACAAAAGATTTTTTTTTTTCCCTGGTTTTAAAATCAGTACAACTACTAAGGAACTTTTTTAAATTTTTAAATTAACATTGATAATATTAACGCCAATTAGAAAATTTCTATCCAAATAAAGTTTGGTGAAAATCAACTTGATTTTTTAACTAGAAAATTCCCAGTTATAACTGTCAATCTGCTGGGGCTACAAAAGGAATCCAAGCACAGATAAATGAAGAATAATTTTGAATGTGAAATATTATGCCATTTTTCTGGATTTCTTTGAAGAATTCTTTCTTCCATGAGTTAAAACAAACAGTGCAATGGTCTTACTGGGCCAGTCTGGGAATGCAGGTCTCAGAACAGTGAGCTGTCACATACAGGACTAGCCCCAGGGATGTCTATCGATGTCTATCAACTGCGTGGGCAATAATTTGCTCCTTATTGATGGTGAAAGAATCATGATAAACCCACAGTGAAGAACTCCTAAAGTACCATCATTCACTGAAGTACCCCAATTTTTTAAATTATTCGGGTCCAATTTGAGTGCACAAGCCTTTGCTAGGTAGAATTTTCTTCCTGTTTGAAAACCTTTCCAAATATAAATTCCCAAGTCTGTCACTGACTGAAGCATACTACTTTATCATTTGACAAGTATCGATTTTTTTTTAGTCATGCATCAGATATTCCTCAGGCTTGCATGACATTTTGTATGTATTCTATGCCTTATCACTTTTTGCATGGTTGTTGGCTAAACGGTGTAGCAATGTTGAACTGTATTTATTCCTCGATGCTTTCCAGCTGGCAAGACATTCTTGTGGATTATGATGACCAACCAGATTGAAGGACAGACAACAGGTCTGTTGGATAATAAATTATTTCACCTTCACTTGTAAGCAATACTATGTCCCCAACAATTGCTATTTCTAATTTGTTTTTCTAAGCATTCTCAAGTCCTGGACCAATTGTGGTTTTGGATATGAAAACAGATGCAAGAAATACAAAACTTCCCATAAAAATAACAAAATGCAGTATTTGAGAGCAGCAAAGTAGCACACTTTTTTTAGTATGGGTAAATTAATAACCATAAGTGTTTTATTAGTTCTCTGCTGAAAATATCTGTTAAGTACCACTGTATTAGTGTGCATAATTACTAAGAAACTCAAACCCAGTCACTATTAAAGGCAATAAGTCAGCAATATTTTAAACTACTTAGGATTTTTTTAGTACTGTAAAAGAATATTAGAGTATAGCAGAAATTCTTAGAATTATTATCTAAATCAATTGAAATCTACTTCAGCTTTACAGAAGAAGGCTTTTTAAAAAAAAAGTAGCACAAAGACTGGTTTTGACCATGCACGTAATTTTAATTTTCTGTTATTTTCAGTAGTTGAAGTTTATTACTTTTTAAGGTATTTAACAAGGAGATTTAAGCTCTGGTCTTGCTATGAAGTAGCTGATCTTAGAAGTAGTCATTTATTATTAAATATTTCTAGTTACTATATGTCTTTACTCTGCAGTCAGAATATCAATGTTGATTTTTCACATTTTTTTAATCCTAACGCTTAAGCTCCCTTCTTTTTAACCTACAGTGTAAATGTATTCAGAGATTATTCTGTATAGCATAAACACTTAAGAATAAATACATTCTGCCTTTGGCATATTAAAAAAATTCCACAGGAAGTTCCTTATTGACATCTGCATTACGTCCTTGCCCTGACATAATCCACAGACCAGAACCTATTCCTTGCTGAAAGAAGCCTATCCTTTTTAAAAATTCATTTAATAACATGTACTAAACTCATAAATTAATGGAAAAAAATTGTCTGGGCATGGTTATATGATTAAATTGTGGGCTTTATCTAGCTTCCAGGCCACAGGTTTCTTTCTTTTGCTTTAACTCTCTCAAATCATATATAGTTTTTCCTCAAGAGAAAGATTTTTTTAAAACAGGGTTTACTTATCTCCTACACTACAAAATAAACTGGTTTTGTGCAGGCTTATCACACAAATGCAACACAGTTGCATTATACAAATCTTTTGCAGTCAGAAAGCAGAAACGTTGAAGTCTTTCACAGAGATGATGTAATATTTCTGTCCCCTCTTTGCAGATGGAAAACCAAAACACGAAGAAGTGCCCTGCCCTGCTCAGATGATATGACAACACAAGGGCAAGGAACCTGTCCAGTTAGACTACAAATATTCAGAGGTGGGCAGACAGGGTGGATGTACTCCTCATGGCCGCTATTAATTACCCTTTACCCCTCTATAGCCAAAGAGGGCTGGCCCCTTCAGAAAGCAGCTCAGTGCCTGAGCCTCACAGGTTAAATTACTCCTTGTAAACCTTCCCTCCACAACATCCTGGAAAATTTGTATTTCATCTGCCCTGGAGGACAGGGAACATTATAATCTGGGAGCTCCATGTTTTCACCTGGAAATAGTAAGTGTGGTCATTTTAGAAATACAAGAGGAATCCTTTCAGTGACCTTTTGCAACTATTTTATCTTGTCTTGATCAACTACGAAGCCAGTAAATTCAAATGCTGAAACTTCAGTAAAACTGAATGTTTAATTTTTTGAAAGCGAATTCAGAATTCCCATTAGCTTTTTCTATTAACTATCCGTAAAATTAGGGTAGACACTGTAGTATGACACTAGTCTAGTAGAACAGCTCCAAAAGTAATTTTTAAACAGGTGCCTCTCATGCCTCTGACACACTGAAGTCATCCCACTTTATTTCCAATAAAATGCCTCATGGAAGAAATTAAAGTGAAAAAAAAATCTTCTTTTTTCCACAAACTGTCATATTGCTCTTTTATATGCCTTATTCTCAATAAAACCTATCACTCTGGAACAGGTTTCATGATGGTAACAGCATATGTATGAGAAGGACTGCTGTATTAGGAGAAGTGCACCTGAGAATCACAGGTCCTGGCATTGAGACAAGGAGCTGAAAAATAGCTTAGCAGGACAACCCAGAAATGCTTCCAGGGGCAGGTGGTTGAGAAAGGAAAAGAACAGCTCATACTAAAACAAACAATTCAGCAAACTCGGGAGTTTTCATCAAACCTTGGTATCTGCAATTTCTGAGATTTATGACAGTAATGATCAAGTCAAAGCACATTTCATTTTAAACACAGAATGCATGGTCTCTTTTCTGGGTGATAAAAAGTGATGCATAGAACGTAGTTTCCTTTTTTTTTTTCCCTCAAGCAGTGCTGTTGGAAGGCACTGATTAATAACATAAGAGTTGTATTGTGTCAGACCAAAGGTCCTTCTAGGCCCTGTACCTTAGCTTTGAGAGTGACCAAAGGAAGACTATTTGAACTGAGAAAACATATTTCCTTGGTGCACTCCTCTCAGCTTTGGCGAGCCACACTTCGGAGATTTCCTGAGCCAGAGATGACTGTCTTCATACAACAGTCCTCATTTGCCTTTTCCTTCTGTTAATTCATCATTTTAAACTCATTAACATCTACGGCGATAGGCCATATAGTTTAACTACATGTTTGCTGAAGAGAGATCTTTAGTCAGATTAAAATCTGTACCCTGGTAATTTCATTTGATACTCCTAAACCTACACATTGTATGAGGAAAAGACCATGAACAATCTTTCCTTACTCCTCTTCTCCATGCCATTCCCTCTCTTCACTGAAATTTTAAAAAATTTTTTAGCTTTATATATCTTTGAACTACAGAGCACTAGCCTGATGTCAACAGGTGACAGCCTCACATTTCAGAAACTAGTATAACCACCCCAGTATTTTATTTTTAATCATTATTTATTATCTTTAATAATTTTCAGTGTATGCAATGTGTTCCTGACTTCTTGTTTCCATGACAACTGAAGACTTAGGCACGTGTAAAAGCGTATGAAATAATGTAATACAATAAAGACCTTAGTTTCATGAATTATGAAACTCTTAACACTGCGCTTTAGGTCTTATGTGGGCAGTGCATGTGGAAAAGCTGAGAAGATAAACTGTGCTTTACATCTTGTGAACATGTGCGTTTCTCAAAAGGGAAAAAGGGAACACAGCTCAATATTAATACATAAGCCCTGTTTACCCTCAAGGTTTCTCCTTATTTTTTCCCCATTGTCGCTACTCTCAGTAGAACTTGAGCAGCTGGAATAGCATTGGGGAAAAGCTACAGACCAGCACAGACCCTCCTGTGACAGCCAAAGAGGAGTCCAAGAGTCCGTGTGACTAGTCTTGGGGGACAATCTGAAAAATACTTAAGCATGTGAATAACTTCACACACTTACATAGAACTGCATGTGTTTCACCATATGCATGGCTGGGACCATGGCTTGCAATACTGACTTTGCAGTGTGATTACATGCCTTCGGTCCTTGGTAAACCCATGTTACCAAACAGATTGAAACGGCAGTGTCATCAATGCATAAAAACATCATCTTCTAGCTATACATATTTAAATGGCAATATTTTGTAAGTGGTCCAAACCACAAAAGCCCGCTTGCCTTTCTGAAATTTAATTACTGAGGAAGAGTATGATGTAGTTATTATACACTACTACAAATTATTTAACTAAAATAGTTCTAAATTGAAAGAGGGCATCACAGCAGAGAATAACATAGCCTAGGAATGCTTTCCCAATCCTTACAGAGATTGGAGATAAAATTAATACATAACATTCAATTTTTCATTGTGCTGCCCACTGTTACGCATTTAAGGGTGGGTATAAAATTGTAACAGCAAAAGACATGAAAAACAAATTCATTTTATATCATACATGTAATAGCACACTCCAAGTATCAAATTCACTTAAATCCATCATCTTTCACAGATCAACTGTTTACATTATCATTTACAGCAGCAGCCCTAAAAGTTGTTTCCTTTTTTGGTTCAACTCTTTCCATCGTTATTTAGTTAAATGTCTGTGTTTTTAAGAGAGACACAAAAGCCTCCCTATGTGGAGGTAGGTCTTAACTAGCCATACCTCAGGCTATGGAATTGAGAAATACAGGAATTGTTATTCACACTACATTTTGAATTGAAGATTCTGTAAAGCAGGTGATACATTACTTTCCGTTGTGTAGCCCTCCTGTGTGCTGTTTGACCTAAAAAAGGGAATCTCTCACAGGGCTATAAATAATGCATCATAGTCATTAAATATTGATCTGGCTTATACCATTCACAGCTGCACAATTAGGTTAGCTTTTTAAAAATAGCTTCTTGTATATTACCCATAATAGGACAGTGTTTACATATTCTCTTTGGAACCTATATTAGTTAAATTTAAAGGTGATGTGTGTGGGACTGCTTGCTAAGTCACAGGACTTGTTCATTACTGCCTCAGAAGTCAGTAACTCTTGCTATAAATATCCTGTCCTGGACACAATTCTACATTCTTTATTCATGTATCTTGGCTTTCTATATTTGTCTAAAAGACAACTATTTTTAGGCTTGGAGAGCCTGCATTTCAATGAGAAGAAACCTGGCACTACAGGACAATGCTATAGGATAGCATTAATCTTAGATTAATTGGACTTCACTAGTCTTACATTTTTCTATTCCAATAATAAAAGTGCTTATAGCTAAACACTAGCGCTAGTACATAATCAAAATTACGGAGCTGTCTCTTCAGTCTGAAATACAAGAGAGAACTGAGTTGCCACAGTTTTTAAAATCATACCTATTTCTAACTTCTTAAAAAAATAAAATGAATATTGATATGCGTATGATTCATTGGTGCATTACTTTAGCTTATCCTGCCAAAATTCAATTTGAATTTGGTGTAGTTACGTAGATGCAAGTGAGGAGAAGCATTGTGATAAATCAGGCTCATGACTTCAGACAGACATTCTCAGATATGCAAGAAATGTTTGCACTCAAGGTGGATTTTTTTGTTTTACTTGCAAACACCCATGAAAAGTAAAGTTTAATTTTTCTCCCTATATCTAGAGCAATGGTATCAGAAATCTACATACCACAGTAATGCAGCACATATCAGAAAACCTAAAAAATATTATGCAGTTTATATGAACTTAGCCATATATCAGATTTAAATGATTTTTTTTTAAACCATCATAATTTAAATCTAAAAAAAAAAATCAAAGTTGAAAAATATTGCGTAGCAAATAAAAGTAAAATAATCTGGCAATAGAGAGTCTATGTACAATACTTCCTATAAATTGTATGTTTTCGTTGCTCTTGTTTTAATCCTATAAATCATTCACAAAACCCAGATCCTCTTTCTTAGAACCTGGAAGTACAGCACATGTCCCAAATACAGGAATAATGGTAGATACCCCACGATTAATTCTGATTAATAACTAATTCTGATTTAATTGCCTGTTATTGAAACTCCATTAATTAAGCTTCCATGTGTTTTTCCCCATTTTAAAAACCTACCTGTTTTCAGGAAAAAGGACACTGCGTGCCAACTCAAATTTTCACTTAACATACATTTTAGACTGGCATAAAAAGAGGACTGAATCTTAAATTTTAACTTTTTTCAGAGGTCTTGTTCTATCAGAAAACGCAATACAAAAGACTGACAGTCATGAATAAATAGATAGAAGATGACAGAGGGAACGTTACTATGCAATTTTACAAATGCCAAACAAAGCTGAAGACAGCAACATCCTGCT
>NW_008824035.1:7897563-7902226 GCF_000699105.1 Pygoscelis adeliae | reverse complement strand
TAATTTCTCCAGGGCCACATTATCACCTACAAAGATTAAGGGATTTGCTCAGGCTCTGAATCTAGACCTCTGCAGTTCCACCTGGAGGGCTAAGCCCCCTCTCTTATCACTAAAACAAGCTCACTGGGTTAGGGGTGTGAATTTTCCATTCCCACTTCCCTTGGGCACGGGAAGCAGACTGAGTGGGTGGCTCCATCCAGGTCAGCAGACCTGCACCTGCCTACACTGCATCTGGGCCTCACGCTGGTCCTGCTTGCACTGGCCTCCTGAGAAATCTGTGCCTGCTAGCGTAAGTGCTAATGAAACCCAAAAGCTTTAATGCAAATAATGAAAAGGACTGGCGACATGAATTTTTACAGTAATGATTCACATAATTGGATTCTCTTCTGAGAAAAAAAACATCCATTCGTTAACAGAACAATTTCTAATCATATAAGCATTTTTAAACTTGGCTTTCACATTTTTATTAGTGAAAGCTATATTCTAGTAACACCAGAAGTGGAATCCCTTCAAAAATGTGCAAAAAAATGTTCAATGTCAATCTATGTTGCTGCTTTGTTTTTATACATTTGTAGAAATCAGATATGGAATAGGCCAATTGCATGACACGGTCCATTATCATACACTCATGTTTCGTTGTTCCATATTGTGACCTTCCCTCTGTATTTTCCAGCTCCACAACCAATGGTGCTCTGCACTTTTTCCCATCCTAGCATCTGGAGAAAGGTATTTCATTTCTTAAGGGTTTCTTATTAAGAAAGAATAAGGGGTTTTTTGTTGTTTCATTAATTCTTAGACAGGATTAGTGGCAACAGAAACAAACATTATTTATTTTACAGAACCTGCTCACAGTGATTATGTTTAATGCTTAAAAAGATACCAGGTATATTTGTGAATTCATCCAATAACAGTAGGAAATTATTGACAAAATTTCAAGTAAAAAAATCAACTTTAACTAGTCTTGCTAGGCTTTCTGTAATGCAATAAAATTAATTCACTGGTAAAAGCCAAAGGCAAAATAAACTTCAAGTACACTTGCAATTTTTCACTTTGTATCACAATATTCTTGAGGTCTTAGGCAAATAAAAATTAATGGAAAAGCATTTTATTAAGACTATAAAGTAGTAAGATGACAAAGATGGAAATAAACAACTTGAACTAGGAGGAAGAATATGTAATTATTTCCAAGCTGCTGGGGTCCAGTTACAGTATGTTTGGGGTAATACATTGAAAAGTTGTCAACTCAAATGTATCGTCAGTCCAAAGTCATTAATTACTGTTAGGTCCTGTGTCAGTCAAGAGCCAGTAGCGAACTACTGGCGTTACTCTCGTTTAGATGTTTCTGTCATGTGTGTTTGTTCCTGTTCTGACTGAATCAGAACATTGGGTAAATCGTAACACACATTTCCTCTAACATCTGCCAATAAATCACCAAAGGGAGAGGGGACAGTTTTAGCCCCAAACACCCCCAGAGGGAGGAATTGTTTATTAGCCAGTCAAGTCTAGAAGATGACTGTAATATAACAAAGGGCTTATACAAAATATAACAATATAATGAACAGAGAAAAGAGCAGTGATTTCAGGGTAGGATACCCCAGGAGACCTTAGCAGGGAGACTGGCTGCCAGAGCTCTGCAAGGGGGGGAGACGAGAGCAATTTCATCCCATGGATGGATGGCCCTTCTCTGGGGATGAGCTCTCTGTTGAAGGCCCACAAGACACGCTGGTCCTCTCCGGGTTTTTGTTGTTTTATTTTGTTTACAACCAGTGGTGTAAAGCATTAACAAAGACCACCTGGCACTCATTTTGTCAGGAGCTGAAAGCGAGACAACTGGATATAGGAAAGGGAACATTTTTCTGAAAAAGTATCTCAGCTTAGTTTAAGCATAGCTTGGTTATATTTCTCATTTTCTCATCTATGTTCTTTATAAAAATGTATCTATCAGGGTTGTTAACAAATAAATGCTTTTCATTTCCCTTTACCTTATCATTAACCATTAAATGGATAGTTACATGGCTTCAAGGTAAATGGATAATGACAAGACATTCCTTACTTGGAGACTGGCAAATCTATTAATGAAAAACCCTGGGAAAACAAGTAGAATAGCTCCACATCACACTAGTATCTAAGTCCAAAGAGTAACATAGCAGGCTTTTATTTCAACTACGCAGACCATGATGGAGAACTGTCTTTCAATGGCTAACAGCAACCAAGAAGTATGGCCCTCTGGTATGCAGACAGATATTTGTTGAATCCTGGCAATCACAGAAGCTATATTACAGGTGCTTATTCTAAGGTAAACTAAAATTAAAAAAAAAAGAGAGAAAAAAGACATATTTATGGTCCTTTATACCTTTCTTTCCCCTCCCTCTCACACAGTGTTCAGTGTTCTTTTTGCCAAACATAAGATAAAACTTATTAAGCACACAAAAGTATTTTCTGCTGGCTGCAGTGTTGGAACTATCTTCAAGCATGTTTGATTCCAGCAATAATTCTGTAATCTAATCTTCAGCTTACAAAAGGGTGGGTAACTGCACCAATAACTACAACGGAGGGAGAATATTACACCCTTATCATCAGGTATCAATACAGAGTTCTAAGGCACAGCCATCATTTGGGCAATAATCTACAAACTAATTAACTAACTAGCAATAGCTGCCCTTCCTCAACCCAGGTAACTCAACAGTATCAGCTCTGCTAAGTCACCCACAGCTTTCCCCTTCCACCTCAACTATCCCCATGGTGCAGAGGGATAGTTGCAGCCAGCCAGCCAAGTGTCAAAACAACCATCAAACAGCTATTTTTCAGCCAGACAGGTTCCAGGGAGCCACAGCAGTGAAGGCCAGCAGTGCGGGGTCACAACAGTTCAGATCTCCTTCCCAGACCTCACCACAGTCTCCGATGCACATTGCATACAGGAGACCAACGCTGATACCCACCACGAAAGCCTCCCAAACAGCTTTGAGGAGTCCTCTGCAACACTGACTCCTCATAGCCAAGGAAAGTGTCACCAAGTTTCCCTAGTGTTTCTTCAAGCAGAAAAGGACAAACAAAGCCTATCAGAAAAGCAGCTCTGGAGTGCTGGCAGTGATGAAAGAGCAAGGTCACCATTCCCCCTACTTTCTACCCCTTGGCAAGGCAGGATTCACTGAGAACACAAAATTACTGGTCCCTAGCAATGCTATGTTCAGCACACATTGCTTTACAGTTCTGCCCAGGGCACTCACAGAAGTTAGAGGAGGCTTTCTCACCTTCACGTCCAGCCTTCGGAATCTATGCACAATCTTGATAGTGAATGCTCTGCTTTTTTAGTAAACACAGAACAGCTTCCACACTATAAGCATGTAAAGTCTCAAGTTCCTCTCATTTTCTCTAGTCTCTTCCTCACCTCCCACTGTGGTATGACTTCCCTATGGTGGTTCTTGCTGAGGAGGCCAGCAAACCCATGCTGATGTGCAGATCCAGCAGCTGGTGCTGGGACAATGGTATTTTGCCACTGTGTGCCCATCACTGCATCTCTTTATCCTTTGAAAGATTTTTTCCCCACCTTCCCTGCCTAACAGCCTATAACATGTAATACATCCTTTGTTAATCATTGTTAATTATGATTTTCTGTTTTTGATGTAAAACTTCTCTCAGATAATCTACATCAATTTTAATTCACTGTTGTATTTTCAGAAATAACTAAAAACCCTTACCTTAAATTTATCAACTTCTGCCTTCGAACACGTTGCATGATAAGATAACACCTGCCCCAGAACAAAAGATAAAAAAACATTTTTGTAGACTTGACAAGTAGAAATAATAGGGCTCTGTACTGCAGTCTAATCAACGACGTTTAAAACAAATTTAATTAATATTTATGCATGGTAATTAAGTTCTGAATGTCAGCATATAATAACTAATTGCAGGTTATCAGGTATACATTTGGCATTTATGTTGCAGGGAATTTTATAGGGAATAATGGACAGTAAGTAATTTAATATTATAGGCATTCCTACATTGTTCTCCTGGAGTTCTACAATTAAAAGAGAAAGAATTTAATGTAAAAATAAGAGTAGATTTATAGACTTTAAATAATGCCTTTTGCTATACTGTAAAGCTTTAATGCCTTTGCTAGTGGCACATCACTGTATGCAAATTAGCACCTCTATGCTATGCCTGACATTCTCTTCAATACCATGCTGGAGATGAAAGCGTGAAATATAACGCACAAGGTACTGCACACCTCCTCTTATTACCTATAAGTATGCATGCATTTACATGGAATGCATTATATCTTTATGCGGCGATACTAACATTGAATAAGTACTCCAGAAGGTGCGAGAGCCGTCCGGTGGACCGGACCCCACCAAGGTCTGACTGTGCATGGGATGAGGCGCTGGTCCATGAGGGAGCTCACAGAGCCAGAGCACTCCTAGCAAGGACAGGTCCTCCTCACCACACAGCAACACCTGATCTGCTTACGTGCTAAAGCTTTGATATATATTTCTCATTTTGAAATTGTTTTAATCTATGAATGTCTCTGTTACTCATACAAATACCTAAACTCTATCTCAAATGACCTTGGCTTGCAATACCTTGTGGCAATAAGTCCCAAGATGTATTTACTCATATCAATTTTAGAGGTGTCATCTTTTACAGTAACAGGAAATCATTCCTG
>NW_008824035.1:7895563-7897547 GCF_000699105.1 Pygoscelis adeliae | reverse complement strand
ATAAAAGAATAAATAACAAACACCAATTTACTTGTTCTGTCCCACGTTTTACTTTCTATAACTACACATCATGTCCTTCCTCAAATAGTATCTATTTTTCTGTCCAACCATATCATAACTTCTCTCAGAAATCTGTAAGATTAGTAAAATTGTCTTCTGCTATGACAGATTACACTTAATATCAAAATTCTCGTCAAGCTTCTCTTTTATTCGCATTCATTATACCCCTCTAGATTTTTACAGTCTACCTTAATATTGATTATTCTAATCTTTTAATTATTTACAAATTTTGCACCCTTAATACCTAAAATAGTATTTAGCCTGGTTTTGAACCATATGGCATCCTACTGTCAACCTTTGCCCATCATTTATTTACATTTTGGTCTTCTGTTTATTAGTCAATCTTATGAGAATTCTAGATGAAAAACAGTATTTGTATATCTGGGTAAGAATCTTATTATGGTATATATCAAATTGATATCAGATGTAAAATAAATCAATGTCATTTTCAAATGCCACTCATTGCCATCCTAGCTAAATACATAAATACTAATAAAGTATTCTATTATTGAAAAATGGATTCACAGTCCTTCAGAATATACCATTCTTTTGTTCAGTACTTTTCTGCTGTATATTCAATCACTTTATACAAATATTATCATGAGTTGTAGCTCATTTATAGAAAGAATTACTCTTCACTGAAGCATAGTGGCCATTTATCAAAACTATAATCTACATTCAAGCTATATGGCTATTAGTCTTTTTTAGATCAAAGAAAGAAGCTGTTATTTTAAACCAAGAAATTTAAATTTCCTTGATTTCAGTAGTAAATAACAAACTTGTATGTTAACTTTCATCCCTACGTATCTGAGTGCGATATCCAGCACTGCTTGTTTTTCTTGCCAGGAGGAGTATTCATTCTAAGGTGTAATATTGCACAAATATGTGGGGCATATGAGGGCTATAGTAATTCATGACTATGATATGTAAAGAATAAGGAATCTTGCAGGAGGCCTGAAAAGGAAAGTTTTTAAACTTTCCCTCCTAAGTGAATACTTATACAGGAATAACAAAAAAGCCACTTATGCTTAGAATGTTTTCTAACACAAACAGTCCTATTGACTTCAGAAAGCCTTAACATGCCTGTGTGCTTTACAGGATAGATCCCCAATACATAAATATCTCCAACCCTAAAGCAAAGAAAAAAAAATTATGCCATCTTCATAGCAATCCAGTTTGGTTTGATTTTTAATAGAGAGAGAAATTCATATCTCAATCAGGCCAACACTATTTTTGTGGTTCTTATAACAGTGGGTACTGTATAAACTCAAAGGAGCTACACAGTTTAAGGGTGCACACATCAGGGATAGCTAGATCATTTTCTTCTCTTATTACATGTGAAATTTAAAACAGTACTGAAATCTTAGCGACATTACCCTTTCTTTGAAGGAATGTTTTATGATTAATCAGTCTTGCATAATGCTTTTTAAAAGATCTTAAATTTCATTCAAACCATTCTTAATTATTGTTTTAGTAGGAATAACGTAAATTTGTAATGCTGTCCTCAAAACTCCAATCTTTGTTCTCACCAAGGTTATTTTAAAAAATTTTTTAAAATTATGTTTAAAGTCTCCAGAATATAATAGAGACTAGTGCTTTACTGTTGAATCAGCTTATAGAAGTTTAAATAATCATAATTTTTTGAAATGTTCTGCATTTTAGAGTTTGTTTTACAGGAGCTGGTAGATTTCATTCTTCATGAATGGGCGGGGGGCGGAAACAGGAAAAGAAATTCCTACAAAGGCAATGGGCAAAAAAAAGAGAAAGCTTTCCATCCATTTAGCTACTCTATATGTATTTTGGAGAAAGACACGATGTGTTGGAATGCTAGGGCCTTGGCATTATGTATTGGCCTTGACCCACAGCAGAGCTCTTACTGAGCTGCCAGCCATCCTTGCTTTGACTTTATTCTAGCAAGACATAT
>NW_008824035.1:7894662-7895549 GCF_000699105.1 Pygoscelis adeliae | reverse complement strand
TGCTTTTGATACTAAAAAAAAAGGTATGATGATGATTACTTTTTTCAAATTTTGTCCTATTCACAGTATGTTTTACTTACACTTTGTAACACTAGAAAAACAACAAGCTATCTAAAATATCAAATCCTAAGGAATTTTCAGTTACTGATGGACAAGAAAATACATATAACACCTAGATTAATTCCTACACTTACACCTGTAAGAAACTAGATTCTCCATCATCACTGTCCCCCCTTCTAATGTAAAAAACCATAAGCATCAAATGAGATATCCATGTTCAAAATTACTTAAGCTGTGCATGAGCTCCACAGCTAAATGCACCCTGAGAAAGTTTCCCTTCAGCATTACCTTAATAAGACAACACTCTAAGGTGCAGGGAAGTGGATATAGAAAATGATGCTAACGACAATAAATTCAGAAGTAGTAGGTCCCTTTACATGTGACACTTATGAGCAAGAAAAGGTTTCATTAAGATGTACACATACGTCAAGAGCCACAGACTGTTTTGCCCAGGATTTCTTCACTTGGTCATACATAATTGTGTTGTTGATGCCCAGGCCACAAAAAATAACGAAAGCCTAAAATTAAAAAGAAAAAAAGAGAAGTCAATTATAAAACAAACACAAAGATGAATGCTGGCTTAATCATGGAAAGGAATTGCTTGGAAACATTAGGAATAATCATGCTTAGACAGGTTATCTTGAGAATGCAGGTAAGACGCTGGCCTCAGCAAGACGAGAAAGATCAGATGCAAGAAATTTGTTTTAATTAGGATGCAACTTTAAGTGAGGAGTTCTGAGAATTAATGTCAAACCGTAAATACAGACAATATATTCTTCCCCCCTCCCTAGAGTAGGCTGGAGCAGCATTACCCAGAAATACCAAAT
>NW_008824035.1:7892602-7894649 GCF_000699105.1 Pygoscelis adeliae | reverse complement strand
CTGAAAAAGTATTTTCTTGCTACAAAATTGAATGCCTCTTACTTCAAACAGTCGCTGGTCGGCATCGTCAAAGGGTTTCCCATCAAGCCTGTTCAATACTTGAGCTACCCCTTTAGAAAGAGTTAATATGAATTATAATCTTCATTCATTAATTCACAATGCAGAATATTTTACTCATTGGCAACATTTAAAATACATCTTTCAAACTGAAAAGCAAAACTGCAAATATTTATTCTGAAAATCATTAGACAGACATAAACATGTGAAAGTCTGACTGCTTTGATACCAGGACTCAGTTTATTACTTTCAACTGTTATTCTTTACTCTCCAAGTATAATATTGCAAATCTAAAAGTTACTCACAATGCCTTTCACAAAAGGTTAAAGATCTCTTTGGGAAAGAACTTGAGCATTTTGCTAACAGCACTCATGTAAATTCTCCTAGCAATTTAGAGTTACTAATATAATTTGCTCAATCAGTACCTTAATTCCTAAAATCTTAGTTGGTTTAGCATCACCTGGGTATATAAGTCCTTTTTTCTCATGACTGGTCCATAAATTTATTGAACATTTTTTCATTGAAAAAAGTAATTTCCTTAAACCACTTCAAAAAGAAAGTGTTCAAAGCTCTTGGCTCTAGCTGAACTAATACTGAGTTCTACTGCAACAAACCATTTCTATTTCATTTAGCTATGATATGCCCTTAGAAAAATACTGTAAGAGCTATCAGCAGTCAAAGCTCTGTTTCTTTCTACTTCCTTAAGGTAATACGCACTTCACAAGAAACAATGAGCCATATTTTTAACAGACTCAATTCCCACATCACCTCTGCTGAACAAGCTCAAAGATCCTGATCCTGCATGGCACCGAGTGCCTTCAGCAATGCACTACGGATCTCAGCTCTCACTGACAGCCACTACACACAGGGATGTAAGCCTTGCCTTGCTGGTTTAAATTGCTATTGCTTTGACTTGAATTATTCTGCGGAAAGTTGGAGAGGAATCTGGCACTGTTATTTACAAACAGCACTCCTTTTTGTGCCAAAAGCAGGTAATAACGCAGGGCCAATTGCAGGTGTATCATAGCTGAGAAGCATTGTATCAAACAAGCAATAAAACCCTGTCACGTCCTGATCCAGCACACACTACTGCCACAGGCAACTCTGACAGCTGCCACAGCCTCTTTTGGTAAGTCTTCCCTGACTGAGTAGTTTATCATTACAGAGGGAAATGACCACTTTGCTGGACTGCAGAAACAGTTGCCCGAGTTGCATACAAAAAAGGGAGACCCAAGACAAGTATCAAAGCATATCAAACATTTTTCACTAATATTGTTAGAATTTCTGGTTTCATCTCATTAGTCTTCAAGTTTCAATACAAAATATAACTTGACAATGACACAATGGGAAAGCTGAAAAAGTCCATACAGTATCCAAGTCAAAACATCCCTTCTTGGATACTTAGCATGCATCCTAGGTACCGTAACTTCTTAACAATATTCAGCTGGGAAAAAGAAGAAAAAGGAACATAGAATTAAAAAGACAGAATTAAATTTACATTAGCAGAAAAACGATGCAGCTCTGAGGAAGGTCTTACCGATTATTTGGTGGTTGCTATTCCATATAGGAACACAGAGAACAGACCTTATGTGAAAGCCAGAAATCTGGTCAGCCTAAAACATAGAAATGAGAGCTTCCATTAGCAGTAGGTACCATTTGCAGCCTTTTACGTTCTAGTAATAGAAACGTCAAGGAGTAAGTTTACATTTACAAGTGTCATTCCATACAGACCAGCTCTGCCTCAGAAAAAAATTTCTGCTGAAACCTCATTCACAGTAAGATTAACCAGAAGTCACAAGGATTATTCTAAAAATTGCCAAAGAAAATACAAACATTGCCATCTTTGCCACAGAAAGCTTACACTATTTGACTTCGATTTGGAATTAAAGACAAACTGCAACTGAGGGCAATGTCCAGACAACTCCTGGATTACTTACACTGGTGGATTAGTAGAGACAACCTCCACCGAATAAGTGTGCCTTAGAAATAC
>NW_008824035.1:7879359-7892579 GCF_000699105.1 Pygoscelis adeliae | reverse complement strand
TTTCAAACTGAAATTGGATTTAGCAAAACAGCTATAAAAGGGGGCTTACAGGAAATACACATTTTCAGAAGAAAGGCAAGAGTAAGTAGGGAATTGTGCAGAAATGCAAGCTAGGAAGAAATGGAAGGATGAGGTCAAAAATCAAGATTTGAGATTTTCTATGTAGGTTTAATTGGTCCTGTAGTTCTGAAGAGAATTTTCTGCCTCATTTATTGTTTTCTATCTAATATAGTATAAAACTTTGCCGTTTATTACAAGTGTCACTGTTTCTCTCTTTTCTATGGTTAATAAGCTTTATTCTTTAGGGTCATTGTTGCAAAATCTGAGGAAAAGAAAATATTTTTTCAAAAGAGATTAGAGTAAGAGAGTGGGATGAGCCCACTCACAGGAGATCAGGAGATGTTCTCCTACTAAACCTGCCAGTGCTACAGGCAATCTGTAATAGAAGAAAAGACCAGCAATAATTCATATACTGGAGGCAGCAGGGGATCACTGATCTCCTAGCTAGCAAAAGATATAACTCGAGTTTTACTAGAGTACTGCTTATTTGTACATACTCAGAACTCATCACTGAAATCAGCATGGAGGGCCATCTAAAATCCATGGGAGTGGGGCAACAATTGCCTCAGGTGTATATCTTAAAATGAACTCAATGAAAATACTTTGGCATTAAATTATCTGTGAATGAATTTAAAATTGAGCATCAACATTTTAAAATGACAATTAGTGTTTTGGGAGAAAAAAAGTTTTTAGTAGAAGCAGAGAACAGAATATCTGTTCATAACTACAAATGTGTGTTTGATTATCTAAGTCATAAGGGATAATACATTCCTCTTACTACACTTGACTGTCTGTAGAAATAATTGATTGTAACAACAGAATTTAAGAATTAAATTTTCATAGGAACCCACCAACAGAAAATAATTACTGCCCTTTGTATTAAGTATTTTCTTTTTCTATATATAAATTGTGCAGTGCCTCTGATTTGGAAAGGAGTAACTGTGAAACAAATGGATAGCTGAATTATTTAGGACATGATAGATTAAAAGTACAACTGCAAACATATCAAGGATTGGCATGCTTTATTTTAGCATATCTATTTGGCAAGAAATAGAGCCCAGGCGTTAATTGTACTTTTTGAAATTCTGAACAAATTAGCATCAACACAGTTTTCTTGTACACTTTTATAGCAGGCCCCTTTTATTTTTCTTGTTTTGACAAATTCTGCTGGTTTGAGAGATAATCCCTTTAATGACACATGGAATAAAACTGGAACCAAGCAAACTTGCAACATGAAACACTTCCAAGCACACTTACTGTAGTAATATAGTTTGGCAAGCTTGCTGACCAAGGCTGTCCGCTGATTAATGTGCTGCTGGTCAAGTCCCCCATAGTAATACTGTTTCACTGGATAGAATTTAGTGAAGATTTTGTCCTTCCATACGCCTCTAACATTTATTTAGGCGTTAAGTATACGTATACATTTTTATCTGTATCTACACCTTCCTAACTGAGGCTGGAACGAATACCTTAGGATACGCAAACAACTTTTATTAGAAGTGATATGTATCTTGGAGAAATAACTAATCCAATGTGTATACTTTATTTGTGCAAGTTAAAAGGTTAGTTGACTAAGTTAGATCACAAACAACATTTGTCTCTCTAGATAGCAGTTCTGTTTACACTCTGTGTGTGTACAGTCCCAGTCACGCCAACAGCTAACAACAATGGTGCTGCTAACACTGAACACCAACAGTGGAATTTTCACCAACAAAAATCAGTTTGCATAAATATCAAAGCACTTGATAGACAATGGTATCACTTATAAAGACAAAAAAAAAAAAAAAGAATCACAGACTGAAACTAACATAACTGCCTAAAATCATACACTAATTCAGCGACCTGTGTTTACTGTATAAAGCCATGTCAACACCAGCAGATCAGAAGGAGGACATACTGGATAGAAAAAATAATTCAAAATAAATATTCACATTTTACAGCCACTTGGCTATAATGATAAAATTGTGTTAGTTGCAATGCCAAAAATGTGATATATATTTACATTTCTAAAAATCTCTTACTTCAGCATCAAAGCGAGGATCCTGATAGGCATCACTGATATTCACTGGGAGACCCGTGGAAGCTACGAGTTCAGCAATGCTATTATTTATTAGCCAGTCGGAATAAGACGATGATTTCTCCATGCTGTCTTTGAAACTATCAAAAGGCATAACAAGGGAAGAAAAGAATACAGTCAACGTTGCTTGAAAGTCCAGCACGTCTTACGGGCATGTTCACAGAACAGCAGAACCATTCACAGTTATTAATGGTTACTAAGCATTATCTATGTAACAATAATTTGTTATTTATTGAAATGGCACATCAAAAGTTCTCTCTTTTACACAATTCTTTCTCTTGAAAATAGCATTGGTCTCCAAAGTAAACTAAATATAGCATTTAATAATTAAATGCATTTACATATGAATCAAGAGTGGGATTATGTTCTAAGTTTCTGTGGGATACAGGCCTGCTCATCAAAAGCAACCAGTTTTAAATATTTTATGTAGAGCTACCTGAACATATATAATTTTAAGATTTTAATTTTTCAAATTAGTATAATAATTTGAGGTATTTTTAATTCATACTTCCAATAATTTTCCTGTCAAGGGAAATGCCATTTTTTTTATTTCGGTCTGAAATGCCAGACCTGAGTGGCTGAAGAAGGGATCATGAAATAAGTCTTAAAATCAATAACGTGTGTTGCAGCAGGTGGATCCAAGTAGACATACAATACATTAATGTTTCCTTTTTTTTTTTTCTGGCTGAGCTTCTGCCACAACTATTGAGGGGCTAGAAGGCTGTCAGTAAATGAACATAAGACACGAGAATTATGGGCTCAACTCACCACACTCCACCACAGCTACTCCAGAAAATTCAGTATCTACACAGACCTTAAAGTCCTCACCTTATACCTAATCTAATCAGCAGGTCTCACTGATTTATTGCAGATAGGTTTTTGACATTGGCAAGGGGTAGCTATTCATGTGTGAATAAACAAATGCATATTGTCTTAGTTTTGAGAAGAAAACTGATCAATTTACAACACCTGAGAAACATTACTTAGAAAAAAGTGACTCTGAGCAGCCATGGAGAAGACTACAATAGCTTGAAGCTTCAAAGTAATGCACATGAATGAAAGAAGGATGCACAGTAAAATGCTTGGAAGACTGAATCAAAGTGAAAGGATTGATTTTTTGTTGGCTGCATTGATTTTCTGGAGACTAATTCAACTAAGTCACTCATTTGAAAGAAAACTCAATATTCTTAAAAGACTATAAAGAAAGATAATAATAATGATTTACACAAATAAATCTAAGTGTATCAACTTTCATTTGGGATAAGAATTTTGAGTGACTGTAATAAATGTTATGTGTATACTTTGACAGGAACCTTTACAGAAATGTAATGTTTTTTGAACTAAGTAAAAAAATTCACGTTTATAATTTAAAATTTATTTCAGACATCAATACTTGAGAAGCAAAAAAATCTTTAAGGATAAGAATCTAATTTCAAATGCATAGCTCAGTTCATACCTTAAAAATCTGGAAGATATTATCATCATATTATAAGACACTTTAAATCGGAACTGGATTATGGGTGTCAAGCATTTTAAGCAGCAAATGAATTCAAGTAAAAGAAACAAGATGTAATTCAGGAAGAAATTTTAAAAGCATGTTCTACTATGTTGTCTCCAGTCCTAACAAGTATTTTACAACTACACCCTGGAAGAGAGGCACTCAACTTTCACTAGGAGGAAATATCAATGTTTAATTCTGATGCAAATCGCAGCCAGCTGGCTCTCTCTCCATCCTCAGCAGCTCAGAAGCTACTCTGAAAATCACAGGCAACAATTTTCTCCAAACTGCGGAAAGCTGTGAGTGAGTCCTGCTGGACTGATGCAGGCAGCTGCACACCACTATCCCTGTCTTGCCCACGCACTAGCAGGAGCACCACATGCCAGGCAGGAGAGTAAACCCAGCTCAAGAGCACCGAGCAGTGCTGCAGGCTCCCCTTATGCAGGTGCTTGCCTTGCTATCTTCCCCAAAGCCTCCCTGACAGGGATGGCAGAAAGTACAGTAGGGAAGTGGTACAGCCAAAATCACGGGTACCTTCAATCCTCTCTAAACAGTGACATGAACCCTTCCAGCTCCTAGGACTAGATGAGCAGAAAGATGCCTTAAGAAGCATAAAAATACTGCAGGGAATGGGGTGAACCCTCAAGGCTTCTAAGATTTATGTAATCTTTTTTCAAAGGGAGAGAAAATTTAGGAGACTTGGCAAACCTGTACTTCAAGAACAAAATGATTGGCAAAAAGGAGAACATCAGTGTGCCAATATGGATAATAACCAAACTTGACCATGGTGCGTGCTGAATAATTGCAAACTGAACATATAAATGCAAGTATGGTCTTGCAAGGTATTTCTTTACAACAAACAGCAAAGAAAAAAAGATGAGAGAATATTTAGGGACTAAACAGGTGAACTGCTATTAGCCAGATGTAAGAAGGGCAAAAGAAAAGCCAATTTCTTCTAAAACTGTGTGAGAATGTATGTGAGGACATGAAAAGTTATATTGTCCTTGCAGCTTCTCTCTCTTTGAGATAGAACTTATAACTAGAACTGTTCACAACCTATAATCTCTTTGGATTTCCACTAAAATTTCAAAGAAATAATTATCTTCACTGGTGTGATGATGAAGAAACTCATCTTGCCATTTTTTTCCACATGAAACGTCTCATGACTTTACATCAGTTAGGGCTGCAGAATGTAGAATGAAAAGGGCAAAACTCACTAGAAAAATGCTCAAATGTCAAGGGCTCACGGCATTGTTCTGCATCCTAAATAACCTTTATTTTCCCTCTATAGTGCCAATAACTCAAGCTGTGCCTGTGCTAGATCCAAATGTGACATCATATCCACCAGTCTAACCTTAGTCTTTGTAAAACCAGCTTCACTCTCCACTGGATGAAAAATGAAAATATAAAGATTTATTGCTTTTTCTAAGATGCACAGAAATATACCTTCATAAATCTTATAAAGACTAGCTACCATGTTGCACGTGTTTATTCATGTCTCAGACTAAAGTTAAAATAATCTTGACTACATGCAGAGCAGGCTACTACAAATTGCTTTTTGGTAACGTGTTAATATAACTATGGTAACAAGAAATGAGCCAGCTTGGTTATCTTGACACCACTCTACATTGTTTTGACTAATCTGGCTACAGATCAAGTTTGAGAAAAACAAGAATAACAACCACATCCCTTGATTCATACTCCTGTCCCTGAACAAAAGGAATGTATTTTCACCAATTTAATTGACCTAGGAAAGACCAACTGCTACTCTGAAGCTCTTTGTCAAAAGCAGTAACTTGTGATTCCCAGATGAATCAGCAGATTTATTCATATTTACACCTTCCTATTCTTTATCATTTGTTTTCCTTTTCCATTTGTCTCACTGTTCCCATCTCTCAACTAGTGGATAGGGCATGGAAGAGGTCTAGCTTCTACCTGTCTTTCTGTGTGGCCCTGGACTCTGCTGTCAGCGTGCACACCTTAAAAATAACACTACTCATTTTTGTAATGCTGTGAGATTAATCAATGAAAAGCATTAAGAATTATGACCTGTCGTAATCTGGAGTACAATGTGCACATTCACCTTAATGAAGTGGTGGCTTCTTACCACACTGGAGGTGAAGAAATAAAGCATGAAAGAAGGCAAATTACCCAAAAATATTTTTAAGAGCTTCTTAAAGGACTTAAATATGGGAAAACACAAAGTAATCTTCAAGTTTGCTAAGCTATGGAGAGCAAGTTGGACAGAAGGCTAGGTTTATCATTATGGCAGCCATTTGACATGGAAAATTCTAATTCAGAATCAGTATGAATTGATTTGCATAAAATGTGTATGATAGTCACTGAGTTTGGGCCCTGAAAGATGGGAGAAACCTTCTCACAATAGCTCTGAATCTTCATCCACTTGTTTGGTATGTAGGACATTTTATGTGAACTGTTACCAGTTGTATTATCTTGTAGGAATTAATATAGTAACCCCACATGGACAAAAAGATCTTTGTAGTACTACTTACAATCAGCCCTTTATCCACATTTAAATACAGCTCCTACTAAGCAAAACATATACTTATATTTTGACTGGGCTCCCAAACAAGATTTAGTCACAGGAACACAATTTCTAGGAAATACATGTTCTCTGACATTTTTAGGCTTTCCAACTTAATGACAAGAACAGAAATAAAATTTTACTGAAAACCTTTCAACACAATTGTAAGGAGGCATTTTATAAGAGATCACAATCAATCTAAAATAATTTTGTAATTTTTCTTCAGTATTTATTATGCCATACATTTGTGTGTTCTCCACGAGTTCAACAATAAAGAGTCATCAGTTATTTCCTGGTTTCTTCTCTGAGACACTGATACAATGTTAGTGCATATATATACACACACATATATAAAAAAATATAGGCACATATATTTATTCAAGCAAGTCTCCATTTGAAGCAAGCAGGAATCTTGTCTGAGTAAAAACTGTAGGCTCACACTCTTCAATCAAAACTACTCAAAGTTCCATAAGAAAATAAAACTATGATCAAGCAAATTTAAAACTATGTGAAAAATAAAGTAATCCATTACCATAGAAGCCAGGAGCACTAACCTGTTGTCAGTATCAGCACTGCATTTTGGAGATAACAACTCAAAGGATTTTGTAAATTTCACCACCTGTCACAAAAAAGTAACTTAAAATTGTTATTAAGATGAATAAATATGTAAGAAGAGAGTAATGTAAGGTTCCTATATTTAAACCATATTTTCATCCAACGGTCTTAGAAAAATAATTCAATCTGTATTCCCCCAATGGAGAATTCATGTTCAAAATACACACTGTGCACAGTTCACCAACAAACAATATCAAATCAAATGATAACTTTAGATTCCTTCAGGAAACTATTTTCTGCCACAGTATATGCTTCCCCTCAAAGGGCTTTGGAAGAGCTTTGCCCAAACTTCACTTTTTTAATACAGGAAAATAAACAGAAAGACCCATTTGCACTACTAATTGCAATCGATTTTCCTTGAACATATGTGCCAACAGCACGTTAAGTGAAACATTTTAAGAGTGGCTAATGTGACACAGAACACAGGTAATGTTTGTGGATGCTAGTATGAGTCCCCATCCTCCACTTCAGTTCTGTATTGTAAAAGCTTTTCACGCGATGTACAAATGACAATGTTTTAGATATGGCTTAACACTGAGTTACTCTATGGAGATCTGTTTTGATATATAGGTTAATCCTCCAAAATAGGAGGAAATCAGGAAAATAACTGTTTTGCCACTTGTAAAAATGACCAAGTGGGTGGCAAGATGCTATTCTCCTACTCCAAATTAACCTAAGATTTATGACTGTTTAGAAAAAGTTTAAGCTTAACTGAATACCTTGGCTGTCCACATTTCAGAATTTGGTCTAGAAGAATGAGAACTCATTGCCTGTGGTTTGGAAGAAAAACCCTCTGTGCTCAAAGGTAGAAATAGTACCAAGAGCAGAAAAATGAAGTGAACAATGCCACCCACAGCCTGCTACTAACACAATGTACTACTGTTCTGTGAAAAATAAAAATCACATTATACTTGCAAACATAGTGACATTTCATAAGAATGTAGTAGAACTGTATCTTGTAATTATAAAATCAGTGTGGGGGGTCTAGAAAGAGAAAATGAACTAGAAACATTAAAATTCTATAACAGAGAATATATAAACGAAATACAAACCTTGATCTTGCTTTTATGAAAGCTAGTGTAATTTAGGGCATACTCCACTGAAAGTACTTAATTTCTATTAGTTTAAATGAAATGAGAATCACAGCTTTCCTCCAGGAAAGAAAATAATGGGTTTTTTTCTGCCATACACACAAACTTATGATTCCATCTCTGATAAGCATTTAGAGTTGTCACAGCCCAGCAACAAGTAATCAATTACAGAGTCAGTGAATCCAAAGATACTTGGATAGAAAAAACAATGATATTACAAGCAACATTTTTATCCTTCAACTACTTCTCAAATCAGTAGGAAGGAGGATAGTTTGTGCTGAATAGCCTGAAAACACTGAAGGGAGCTACCAATATAAAAGCAGTCACTTCTTTTACTACTAATAACAATAGTTATAAAAATGTTAAACATTTTTAAAAAGGTTCTCATACCCTATGAACGGTAGTACTACAAAGTATCAGTGAAAGCCCCTGTCAAAACTGTGCATGAAATCCAACTCTTGACAAATGCTTTCATATAGCTTATGTCCATCTCTTCAACTTAACAGAGCTCTACAATGAAATAATTATTCTGTGTTCAAGTGGACAGAGCAATTGCAAAAACCAAACATACTTCACTAAAGCTGACAGTCACATTTTCTCTTCACCTGCTAATGCAAAAGCTTCTTCCTATCACAAGAACAAGTACGTGACTATCTAGACATTTGTATGCAGATGTGTCTTTTCCAATGGATTTTCTGTTACCTCAGGGAAAAATTACTAGGTCAAAATAGCAAGAGGACTTATCTTTTCACAGCATTTTCATAATTTAGGAACCGAGACTGGTTCTCATTATTTATTTTGTGAAGTATTAAAGAAACTTGTTAAAATGTGCAAACGTAGCTACTCCCAAACATACCCCTGCCAATGGCTAGAGTGCATGGAAAACTTTCAGGAATGAACACATCCCATGGAGTAGTGGCCACCAAAAGTAGCTGAGAAAGCTCCATGTGTTGCAGGTTCAGCTCTGTCTTGCTGTTCTTCCACATTCAAATACTGGATTTCACAAAAAAACCCCAAACATTCATGAGGCAAGTTCAGAAGCTGACTACTGTGAAGACACTGATTAGATTGCTGTAAAGCCCACTGAGTAGCTGAATACACAGGCAGGATGGTCAGTTAACAAAGTCTTGATGAGTTTATTTTTATCTGTTATTTCTGAGGGACCAGTAGTCTGATTAAAAATGCAACATGTTACATAGTAGAATAGAAACTACATAAGTATTTCAGTTTGCTACAGTTAAACAACAATAACATGCAAAAGTATGAACACTGTAGAAATATCAACAAAGATGTCTGATAATTCTTTATTGGAATGTATGCAGAAAAGGTTAGTTCTAAAAATGAGAATGAAAGATTTGGTTGATGATGCAACTGTTTCTAGTTCTGAAACTGCTTGCAAGCACCACCCATTTGATAAGTTATTAGTCTGAAAATGTTAGCAAGGTCATAAATTCCAGGTAAATGTAAATGAAGCTACAGACAGGATTTTTCTTTCCTTCCATTGGCTATACCATGAAAGAAAGGAACTGAGCAAATAAATATTTGATAACAACTCAGGTCATTTTTTTTTTAAGCAAACTACAGGAGCACCTTGCCTCTCAGTTAAGCTGTACTAGCTGCTCTGTAGTAAGCACTAATTCCATCACACAGACAATTGGGAATCACAGCGTATCACAGCTGGACCACACCACTGATAGTTAGATCCATCATCAACTTACAGACATCCCATTAAATGCCTTCAAATGAGCAGAAGGAATCATAAATGTACCTTTCAGTTTCCATTTGAAAAAGTGACTATACTGATTTTGGCTGGGATAGAGTTAGTTTTCTTCATAGTAGCTTGTATGGTGACATGTTTTAGATTTGTGATGAAAACAGGGTTGATAACACAGGAATGTTTACATTATTGCTGAACAGTGCTTATACAATGTCAAGGCCTTCTCTGTTTCTCACTCTGCCACCCCAGTGAATAGATTGGGGGGCACACAATAGATAGGGAGGGGACACAGCTGGGACAGCTGACCCCAACTGACCAAAGGGATTTCCCATACCATGACATCATGCTCAGCATAAAAGCTGCGGGAAGGAGGAGGAAGGGGGGCACTTTCAGATTTATGGCGTTTGTCTTCCCAAGTAACCATTACATATGATGAAGCCCTGCTTTCCTGGAAATGATAGAACACCTGCCTGCCGATTGGAAGTAGCGTATGAATTCCTTATTTTGCTTTGCTTGTGCACACAGCTTTTGCTACTGAAACTGTCTTTATCTCAACCTATGAGTTTTCACACTTTTACCCTTCCAATTCCCTTTCCCACCCTACTGGGGTGGGGAAAGGAGTGAGTGGCTGCGTGGGGCTTAGCTGCCTACTGGGGTTAAACCACAACAGTGGTGTTGATAAAGATTCAACCTGTACCTAACATACATTTAAGAATGATGTGCTGGAAGAATACTTGCTGTTCAGTACTTACATACGATATGAAACAACTTCACCACAATAAAAGCAGCTGCTCCACCACTCAAATTATTAGCCTTTCTACAGAATGTGCAGCCATACTTACCGGTGACTCGATATCTTCCAGAAGTAATACTGAGCACCGTTCACACTTCAGCAGAGTCTGGGCCCGATGCATAATTTTCTTGACAATTTTCTCCAAGTCAGTCTGTTCCTCAAAGAGGTCATTCACTACTTCCAGTAAAGCCTGCATACAAGGACAGAAAACTCCTGTATTGGTTGTAGAATTAATAAATACAAGGAGGGATAATCTCTGGGCTTGATTTTAATATGAGTGATCTGTTGAAATCTTAATTCAAATAAAGTTCTTAATGATTATGGCAACAGAATTGGGGTGGGGGTATCTGAAGAAAGAAAGAAGTATTTCTTAGCTCACACCTGGGCACAATCCAACTCCTAACAAACAATGGGAATCTTTCAAACTATTTCACTGTGGTCCAAAAATGAAACAATGGCTGTAATGCACATCTCCAAGTACACAGTATGGATTGAGTTACTTGATTTGCTATATTGAATTTGCTGGTGCATTTAAACTCTATTTTATTCATTTATTACCCATTTTGCATGTTCAAAGCTGGAAAGAAAAAAAAAAAACCCCACATCAACACTTCCATATTCCAACAGCACTCTGATCCAGTCTTTACCACTAACAACATGTCTGTAAAATACAATGTTTTAAAATGAAGGGCTTCCCCTCTCATTTCATCAACTTTAAAAATAGGCCACGTTCTTTCTTACCATGGGCCCAAAGAAGTGTGCTTCTTCCTTTATTCTATTCTGGTTTAGGGCACCAACACTAAAGAACATCCATATAAGTAAGCATATAAACGTTAGTGGTCATAGCTCTCCTAACGCAGTGGTCCATCAGCAAAATGTTGGCCCCAGTCACTGGAAGTTGCCACCCATTGGTGTGCAGTTTGATAGGGAAGGCAAAGTATGGGCTTGTCCATCACATGTTACTTGCCAACTATTTTCAGCCATGGACTGGGCAAAGCTGAAGACCCCCAAAAGGTTGGAAATACAATTAAGTACAGACCACCACGTAGCTGTTAAATGGCAACGATGTTTGTTATGCCTCACATAACTGAAGCAGCCACAAAACCCAAAGAATCTGTATCTCTAATCCAATTTCCTGATGTGTCCAACCACCAGAATTTACCATTTTCTAACGAAGAATGAGAATGTCCCTAATACTTTTCTAATGAAGAATGAGACTGTCGCTAATACTTTTCTGCTGAATACCTCCCTCAGAAGATTAAACGCCGACTCCTCAGAAGTCTGTCATTGTCCTCTGCAGGCTGGGAATCTGCAGAAAATTTTACGTCTCTATGCAGTCAAACAATTATTTTGTTTGAGCATCAAACAAATAAAAAGATCTTTGGCAGAAAATCTTTTTTTCCCCAAGTCTCCTCCACATCTCCACACCAAAATATAGTGCTCTGTAGTCAGACCTGGACAAAAGGCAAGCTCAGATGCTTCATGACCCTTAGATATATACACCATTAGAAAGGGCTATTGTAAGTAGTGGAAAGCATTAGTTTCCATACATGGAAAGCACCAAAATCCTGAATATACAAATGTCAGTAATCTATACACAGACCCACCCCACTGTAGTTTCCCCTGCTTTGTGAAGCAAGAGTAGGTTCAGCACTAGCAGTGGTATTTCTACTGAAGCTTTGGAGCTGTGATCCATGATAACAAAAGTATCATTTCCTGTCATTGCAGGAAAGGTTATTTAAAAAAAAAAGCCAACAATTATCAAAAAACCTCAAAATTACCATTTTATTTTTTAAAATAATAAAGACCTCTTTGAGAAGTAAATGACGTGAGCTCAGCATTATTTTCACTTCTTTGGAGCCTCCTGTCCCAACTCATGCATGGCATCAGCAATCATGAGTAATGTATCTATGCAGACATATGCTGTCAAAACAATTCACATACAGGGGTTTTTTTCTTGCTTACTTTTAGAAAGATATATCCACATTATTTGCACATGAATTGAATATTACAAATTCAGGATGGCAAAGGTTTGATATTACTGGAATTTTATGAGAGTTTAAATCTCTGCCAAAGTAACACTCTCTCCTGCACCGTCTGTGTCACAAATGCAATTGTTTCAGCACTATAAAACATGGAACTGACATCAGAAAACAACAGCCACCACCACCATGAGCGTATTTCCCTCCCACATTCTGTGCTTGTTGCCTCAGTTAAGATAGTGATCTGGTGAAAATGCATTTTTTGAAATAAAACAGTTAAAACTGTCTGCTTAGCAAACACATATGCATAGCTGGAATCTGAAGGAACAAAAGACGACGGTTTGATATTGGTCCAATATACATTTTTTACTTACCCTGCTTCTGTCATATTCCTTCCTTGAAGCTGCAAATAGCTGGGCATTGGATATGGCAATCCCACAGAATGGAAGATACATCTGCATCACCTAGTATCAAAAGAAACTCCCAGTCATTAAAAACAACTGCAATTAGATACTCATATTACTAGCAAAGAGACCTAAACTTAGGTGACATGTCCCAGGAAGGTCTCTGCTTGCTCACTCTTCAGCAGAACACTAAACACAAAACAAAATCATCATGGGCAAGGCACATAAAATGGGTGGAACAGAAATCAAATGGGTAGGAAAGAACAAATGCATTTGAGTTCACAGGTCCCAGCAGTGAGGGTCCTCCATAACCTGTCCGGAAAACTGCAGATTCTCAAGTCTATAAAATGTCTGCTGAAGACTACATTAAATTACTGTAGACACCACAGCTTCCCTAGAAAAAGCATTCTTTATTTTTCTGGACTGCTTTTTTGTTCT